>NW_010966986.1:968783-985924 GCF_000463585.1 Tarenaya hassleriana
CCTGCTGGGTTCGCGAGAAAGATTCAAACTTTGAGATGGGTTTTTTCGCGGATTCCGCAATTATTACAACATGCGGAAAAGGAGACGGATTTTTGCAGCACACTGAACGGATGAAGCGATGATGAAACAAAAAAGAAAAAGTTGCAAAGAGAAGAGTAAAAAAATCAGGAAGAAGCACTCGAAGAATATCTAATTATCTGGTAAGTGTTTGTCGAGCGCATTGGCGGTCCTGAGCTCGTGAAACGTCGTCGTCCTATCTCAGATATCAACAGTGAGTTTTTTTAAAAACAAAAATAAATTTTCGCAGGCTTCATATGGATGAAGCCAAGAATGGGTAACCTGCCATTGTTTCCTCCTAGTTTCCAGTTCCAAGAACGGTTTCACTCTTATCTGTATACAATAGATTGTGTCGGAAAAACACAGTCACCTTCGTCGAGCTTCTCCGACATCATCATAAAGGCCATACTTTTCAAGCAGATTATTCAAAAAATCACCAACAATGTAAGAAACTCCCGACGCTCCCATTGCTAGTCTCGTGTATCCAAACACCGTCTTGAAATACTCCCTTGTCCTTGAGACGTAAGCTTTGGCAATGGCGAGAGAGATGATACATACAAGAGATGCTGCCAGAACAGCTGTTGCTTTGTAGTGTCTCTTGTCCGTTCCTCGGAATGAGAAGCCGTAGACCAGAGGAGGGATTATCCCGAAGACGATGAATGATACGATCACTATGAACATGTGAAGGTAGAACTTGTCTCTTCTTCCGAGGGTCTGCTCGTATCGATCTTCTTCCTTCTCACCTGTTTCTGTTCTTCTGGGTTTCTCGTTTCTGAGTTCAAGAAGCTGCAAAAATCTTCTCTTTTGTAAGTCCTCTTCCGGTGTATAGCATAATGACCATATATATGTGTGTGTGTATATATTGTATGTGGAAGTTTCAAGATTGGATCACTCACATTGTGAACAATAAGTGTAACCCCGCTAGACAGATTTGCCAATCCCATGACGAAAATGTTCACTGCAGCCAAGAACAGCCGCATATGATTCGAACCGAGACATCGTCTAGGAATTTTGAAACGGATCTGAAACAGGAAGATATTGGCTATACTTACAAGTTGAAGCACCAGAACCAGCGGCGGATGACACAATACCTAAGCTTGTGATGGATTCTAATAGGCCTCCATAGACGACGCTATTCAAGATTTCAAGTTTTCTGCCTTTCCCAGGTACATTGCCCGGGATCTCTGGCCTAACTGGCAGACCGTCGGATTCTGCATCAATATCGATAGGCATCGGTTATTGGCTCGGGGGTCATCAGATCGACAAATCACTGACCAGGTAATAGTGATATCCCGGGCAAAATGAACAGAAGCTAAAACTAAGAGAATATCTCCGAAGCCACAGGGGGTGATTAAGATTACCTGTCTCATTGGCCCCATCAGGACCCTGTTCTGTCTCAACATCAGGTTTTGATATTTTCGGGGTAGAAGGTTCGGCGGTATCTTTTCCTTCTTCATTTACAGAATTTATGTCGGAAGGTTGTTCACTTGGCAAGACACCCTCGTCATTTTGCAACATGCTCGACTCGTTATCTCCAGAAGGGTGGCTTGGCTCATTGTTCCCTGCAATGATTCAGCAATAATGAGAGAATATGACTTCCAAAAGAAGATGCTAAGCTAAAAGCATGAGAAGCTTCGGAGAGTACCTTGTTTACTGTCATCGAATCTGCTCGGACCAGATGGCATTGTCGTAACCTTTTCAGCATCTGGCAATGTTAAGAATCATCATCCAAGTACCAAAGAACAAAAAAAAATGCCTCGTTTATACGACATTGAAGAGATGGGCAATGCGAGAGAAAGCAATACCTTTCTTCTCATTGTTGCCAGGATTGAATTGGTAGCATAGTGCCAATATGGCGATGAACAACAGCGTGAAAATGGAAATGAAGTGTGGAGAGGAAGCGGAAGGCAATTCCTCCGGAGAAACAAAAATAAACCACAGAGCGAATATGTAAAGGAACGACAGTGCAACGATGTAAAGGAATAACAACACAGCTATGTGAAGGAACCACGATATAAAATCCCGGACAGTGGTCTTCGGTCTCCGGTTGCTGACATCGAGAACACTAGTAGGAACTGGCTCTGGGACAACCTTTTCCTCGCCTGGATTTAGTCAAGATTTGTCATCCAAATGTTCAGAGAACCAGATTCCTAGCCAAACAGAGGGATACCAAAGTGTTTATACCTTTTTGGAACTCCGATTTTCTGACAACTCTGACAGTGTTGGTGATGTCTTTGCCGCAGCAGGGACAGTACAGATAATACATCTGTTGGTTCTTTATCACAGTCTCGGCATCATAACCTTCCACAGCTTCAGTTTTCGGCCGAGTTCTTGTGGTATCAGCATCAGATTCTGTAGGTGAATCTTTGTCGCTGAGATCCTCAGTTTCAGGAGTTGGGTTCTTGTCTTTGTCACTCAAACCATCCATGTTTTCATCAGTCTGGGATTCTTGAACACCAGATTCTGCACCAGTAGCTTCACTTGATTCAGTGGTAAGAAATTGGATTCAACACTTGAAAATGTATACAATCTTCAAAACAAATCCATACGAGTGATTACATTATCAAACTGTTTATTTCAAAAACAAAATCCCTGTAACCAAATGAGTTGACTTTGTTCCAGTAAGAACCTGGCTCTAAGTTCACAAACGAACAGGAAATTCCAATCCCCAGCTAAATTCATTCAATCCATTTGTTTGTTTTAGCCATGGCATAGAATCTCGAACATGCAATCTACAGACTACGAATCCTGACAAGGCTCAAACTACAATCACCAGCACAGGATCAGTTTTCTAAATTTTCCAGCATCTATTTGAGAATCCACCAAGAAAACAACAAATCAGACAAAACCTCGTTCTTTGTCGAAGTCAACGCCGAAACTCCTCTCGGCGCCATGAAACCCTCGATCCGATTCTTGCTCATCTGAAAGGACAGTGTCGGTACAGCTGGTACCCATTCCTCCGGCTTCTTCGCCGAGAATGGTCACGATGGGATCTCGAAGAACGGCGATGGATTCCATTAGAGACGAAGAAGAAGAAGAAGAGACGAGAGAGGAAGACGACAACGATGTTTTAGGTATTAAACGTGAAACACGATGATTTTTAATTACATTTATATATCGATGGGTGTTTAAGAGTAAATAATTTATCAGCTTCTTCCTGTTTTTTTTTTCTTTTTCAGGAACCAATATATTATATTTTTAAATATGGATATTATATTAGTTGAACGTAACATGTAATGAACATGGATGCAGGCCATATTCTCCGGATCTGGTTTAGCTTTGAGACGGTAACGGTCATGTCCCTTAAATCATGACTCACTTTCCCTCTCGACCAAAAGCCCCTTCCCTATCGGTTCGTCCGTACAATCTCCGGTAACGGTGTCCGTACAGTTTGTCCTCTGCTCCGGCGTCTTCATTTGCGACGGTGGTTTCCACCGGAACTGCGACGGCGACGGTGATGATTATAATGGTGAAAAAAAAAGGAATCTTCTTTGTCATTTTTAAATCTTACAATAATAATGTTTTAACCAAAAAAGAATCTTATAACAACAACAAAAAAAAAATTGATTATAAAAAAAACAACAATAACAAAATAATAATAATGTGACGATGACACGTGGATTCATATGGTGGATAACAGCCTTTTTACACTAAATGGGCTTTGTATTATCTAAGGCCCAGGCCCAACGTTTATGTTTTGTTTAATCATTCCGACGTGGCGGTTGATTTTACAGGAAGTTGCAACTTGCATAGACACGACGGTAGTCCAATTAAATTTAAATGTCGTAAGCTTTTAAAAAAATATATTCTATTTTTTTTCATATGTTTTGATTACTAGTTAGATGGTCAAAACAAAACTAAAAAAAAATATTTCCAAGGTAACTGCATTTACTGTGGTAATGCCCCAGCGCGCGAATGGGGAGGATGGACATTTTCACGGAAATTTTACACGTGTCTAAATTTGATTCGCTGATGAGTGTTGGGTTATTTATGTAAATATCAACTTGTACAAGGGGTGTTTTCGTACTTGGAGACGTTATTCTTTTTCCAACAAATAGATCTTCTTCCACCCTATCCTGTTTGTTTCCCCAGAAAATTGGCAAACCCTAGAGAGAGGGAGATTGAGCAGAGAGAGCGAGAAAAAGAAAAGAGAGAACGGGACTATAGAGAGGTCTCAGAAATCTGTTCGATCGATATCGCAGTATTTCCTATGTTGCGATTTGGAGTTTGAATGGATATCTGTCGGGGAGATTTGGTGTCCGATATTTCCTAAACCGTTCGATCTTGTGATTTCCATCGGTTCGTATTGCGGATCGGAATCGATTTCGTTTCAATCAATAGAATGATTTCGAATCCAAGTCTCGTGTTCTACACTTGCATTGCGAAGAAAACTGTGGTTCTCGCCGAGTTCTCTTCGAAGGAGCCCGGGATCGAAGCCTTAGCTTTGAGATGCATCGAGAGCGCGCCTCCCAATCATTCGATGTTCTCTCATACGGTCCGCAAAAGAACGTACACTTTCTCGATCCATGACCCGTTTGTGTATTTCGCAATCTTAGATGAAGATGTGGAGAAATCGGAGAGCCTCTGGCTCCTGAATCGTTTAAAGTCAACCATGGAAGATCTGATAAAAGCCGGATCGGTAGATTCGTTGGATAACCCCTCGCCGCATTGTCTCCAGTCAAAACTCGATCCGGTTTTCGCTGAGATCATGGGTTTTGATCTGAATTTGGATATGGATATGGATTTGGTGGGATCTCCGAGGAGCGTAGGGAGGGATAGCAGTCGGAATCCGAGCATCGATTCCTCGAAAGGGCGAAGAGCCGCAATGATACCGCTCCTGGGAAAGCCCTTTAAGGTGTTGAAGAAGAAGAAGAGACTGCACACGGAGACAAAGGATGAAGACGCGGCGGTCAAAGATTCAGAGAGGAAACTTGATTTCTGTGGGGATGGAGGCAATGGCGTGTCATCAAAGGAACTGAGGAACGGGTTACTACACGATCATCACAGTCAAAAGGCGAAGCAGATGTGGAAGAAACATGTGTGGGTGGTATTGACGTTCGATGTCCTCATCTGCGTTGTTCTGTTCGGAATCTGGTTATGGGTTTGCCAAGGCTTTCAATGCATCGAAAGGTAAAAAAAAACTGTACATCCAATTTATTTTGCTCAATCGAAAACAATTCCAATCACAATCAGATGAATAGAACAGTGTTTTCTTTTTTTCTTTTTGGATTCGCCAAGAAAAGGGTTTGAAGTTATCCGATCGTACAAGACGAGGACAAATTGCTGATTTGTTCATCTGGGTTTTTTCTTCATCGAATTCCTTACTTCTTTCTGTTCATGTCATGGTTTTTTTCTCTGTCAAGAGTGTTGTTTCCGGGATCGAATCAATGTCGAAATCCAAAATCCTGGTTTACACGTTAGTATTGTATCATGCTCTGGAGATTTCCTCTCTCACAGCGAAAATGAGTGTTTGCATATCTCTTTTGTTTTGTGTATTATCATTGTCATCATCTCTCCTTCTTCTTCTTCTTCTTCTTCCTCGCTGTGATTCGTTCATCGTTGTTGACAGATCCAATCTCGTACTGGTCGATCTTGAATTGAAAAAAAAAACAAAGTCATTGGAAGTTTTGAATGGCATAGCGCACAAATCTCCATAAAAACTGGATCTTTGAATTTCGGGGGCTCATAAAGCTACGTATTTGTCAACTTGTGAAAGTTGGAAGATTGTTAACATCTCCGGAAGAGATTCGATATGTGGGGGACACATAGATCAAACCAAAATCTGCTTCTTTGGATGCATCTGAAGCATGCCACCATCTCCCATTCTGATACAAGACACATCATCATTTTCATAGAAGATGAATTTCATGGGAAGAACATGCAAGGAAGATGGAAACCAAAACTTGAGACTTGGGCACAGTTCAAGATTTCACATTCTGAATCTGGGTAACCAAAAATTCATCATTCATTTTCAGCTTTCCTCACTATACAGTCCATGAAAGACCCTGAATTTTGTTTCTCTGCTGTCGTTCCACCCACCAAGCACAGCTAAAACAGAGCAGCAGAAACTGAATGAATTGAAACAATTACCAAAAGATATATACCTGAGATTGGTGCTGCTGATATCGGTGATTTCGCTGTTGAATCCAGACCAAGGTGAGCTTCAAACATGAACGAAGATCTTGATGTTGTTTCAGAGCAGATGAGATTAAAGGATGAAAAGCTGAAATCTTTGTGCTGGAATCTGATGAAATTTCTGAGTTAGAATCAAAGCGGCTGAGGTCCTGTCGAGTTTCTCACGAGACCGATGCTGAGAAAGAAAGAGAAGGTAATCCTTCTTGTGAGTTAAGACCGCCAAATCTGATTCGTCTTCTAGACCAACCGGTTTATTGTCGGTTATTGGATCAATTTAATTAACAGAAAACTGAATAAACGTGGACCGTTCATTCCCTTTTTTTTCATCCAATTTTTGGAACTTTTGGATGAGAAATTTGGTGCCCTTTTATCTAGGGGTGTAAAATGGGCGGACCGGGCTGGGTTCGTATCGGGTTCAATTCGGGCCTAGAATTTTTTGGGTCGAGCCGACCTGTCCATTTATTTTTCGGGTCTAGGATCGATGACCGGGAATCCGGTCCTATAGGACTTCGAGCGGGTTCGGGCCGGGCTTCGGGTTTTTTTATCAAATAAAAATATTTTTTTTCTACGATAATAATAATAATGTAAAATATTAAAAAAAACAAACATAGTATAAAAAAGATATTATATGATGTAATTAATTTGAAACATATAGAAAAAGAATCTTTATATTCATATGTAAATAAAGGTTTAAAAATATATATATTTAAAAGTTTCTACATTTTCAAAAATATAAATTGATATATATATATATATATATGATATAATATGGTTAAAAAAATAAAAGTTTCCATCACTTTAAAAAATATTAATTGGAACCAAGATAAAGCTTCGTCATTTGGTTAAAAGATACACATATATAAATATAGCACATATATTTGTTTATGCGTATCGAAGAACAAAATCCAACCTATTAGTACGAAACAAAACTACTATAGAGTGAGAAAAAAATATAAAACAAAAAATGTAATCAAGTATTAGATTTGATTTAGTAAAAAAAATAATACAAAAGAAGATTATCTAATATATGATGTAATATGGTTAAAAAGAAGTTAAGATAATTATAGAGAGGTGAAACTTTAGTTTAGAAAAAAGGATTAGAAACAAAAATTAATGGGCCTCAAGCCCGACCCGATACTAAAATCCAAACTAGTAGTACGAAACAAAACCAATATAGAGTGAAAAAAATATAAAACAAAAAAATTTAATCAAATAGGAAGTGTTAGGTTTGATTTAGTAAAAAAAATAATATAAAAAATATCAAATGATGTAATATGGTTAAAAAGAAGTTAAGATAATCATAGAGAGATAAAACTTTGGTTTAGAAAAAAGGGTTAGAAAAAAATTAATGGGCCTCAAACTCGGCCCGAGACCCGACCGACCCGGCCTGACTGGCCCGCAACCCATTTAGCCCGAGGCCCGAAAGCCCGAAATTTAATGAGCCTATATTTTTTAGGTCCATGTCCTTATTATTTTCGGGCGGGTTCGGGCCGGGTTTCGGGCTCTGGGCTTAATTGACATCCCTACTTTTATCTAAAGGTGGAAAATTCAAATTCTACTTGTTCAAATTCTATTGGACAAACTATTATTAAAAAAACTATTCTATTTTGTTTTGAGTTTTGAATAGGGTTAGTTCGATATTTAGGATTTGAATGATAGTAATTTTTATTTTGAGTTTTTGACTTTAGTTTTTGATTTTTTATTTTTTGGATTTTGGTTTTCCAAAAAAAATAAATTTTTTTTAGTTTTTAGTTGATTTTTACGTCAAAATGATTTTTCACATTTTTAGGAAAACTAATTTTATAAAAATTTGATTGTCATTTTTTAGTTTTAAAATTTTAAAAACCCAAAAACCTCTCTCAGTCAAAGCCTTAGTTTTATTAGAAAAAATACTCGTTGTTTCATCAATTATTTTCAAATTAATGCAAATTTATATATCTCTATATATAGTTCTTTTATAATATTCCCTGATATAATAATATTCATAATTGAAGCTATCATGGTCAATAATAACTACAAATAATTCCACATGGAATTGTTAGGCTGAGTATGGGCTTTGTACATATCTCTGTCGCTTTTTTGAAGGGAAATCATAGCATTTGCATGTGTTGCCTACGTAAGATTCAACATGCAATTGTCACCCCAATGTGAATAATGGTTACTTGGTTAGAATATGATTGGACAAATTCAACAATTTTTTTTTCTATTCAATTGTAAAACTCTGTATAACAGAAGAAACTATAAAATCATATAAACTTATTCTGTTATATATATATATATATATTTATATTTGCAGAACAATAAAATATAACATGAAAATACCATTTATAAATGGTACCTGTACATATATCTTGATTTGGGTCCATATCATTTAAAAATCCGGGGATATATATTTCAAGTTTTGATTATATTTCGATTTAATTATTTTCGAGTTTGAATTTTTAGTTTTTGATTAAGATGTTGTTCCGGTTCAATTTTTTATTAATAGTTTTTATATTTAATTTGGATTCTATTAAATTAAAATGAGTTAAAAAGCAATTAAAAAACATTTTTTTCATATATATATATAGAATTCTATTGACCTTATCTAGTGATATTCCCTTTTAGGACAATGGATATCTCCGTCGCTTACTTTAATCAAAACGTGGATAGAAATAAAGGTAACACTTTTGACGATATAAAAAGGCAAAAAAAAATGCATTATCAAATCAAGAAACCAATCCATCTTCTTACCATACATACATACTATGTTTCATGCCAACATGATCATCTTTCAATGATACACTACTTTCTCTCTTTGACGAATTTTGCACCTTCACTAACTCTTACCAAAAAAATAAAATAAAAATAAAACCCCATTTCCATAAAGAAAATTATCGATTAATATATTCAGCTTCCGGTCTTTTTCATTTACCAAAGTTTGATTTATATTTTTTTTACATTTTGTAAAGTAGTTTACTCATTTTGATTTATAAAATTTATATTATATTCAATCAAAATAATCAAATAATAACTTTTGCGCTCATGTGTATGAACGATATATTTTTGTAATTTGAAAACATACGGTCACAAGTTTACATACATATATAGATATATGTATGTATGTATGTAAATGTGAAGTACGAATCATGGAATGAACATGAACTGCCTAATCTCAACGCAGTGTTCATTCATAGAATTTCTCAACAGTCACATAACTCATATGCAGAAAGAGCGAGCCTTTGACTTTTCAAACCGTGTCATTGACCAAATTCCTCCCAAGTTCTAACGGACCGTTGCGGGTGAGAAATAAATTGTTGCGTTGGTCCAACGGATCTAATTTCAAATCATATTTTACATATACATACATGTATAATGTATGTATTTCTGCTATGGTTGGTATTTTTTTGTGTGTGTGGGTCATATTTCAAAGAGAAGATTTTTCGAGGTATAATTAAAAAAAAATAAACCCAAAATTAGATGATTTAACTGGTAAAATTAGGATAATTTTTTTTTTACAATTTAGATTCAAAGATGTATTCACTTGAACTTATCCGATTTTTTAGAAGATATAATTGAGTCGAAATCACGGTGAATTTTCAAATTATAAAAAAATAATAGCAAACCAAGCCATGTGGTCATTTATTTTTTTTATATGGACCCTACAGAATCATCTTATCAAATCAAATGTAGTTTTTTAATTAGTTATGTAATGAATTTGTCTCGACAACATAACAATGGTGATATAATATGCAACCATATGTAAATGAAGATTAGCTAGCTAAATATATACTAACAAACAATAGAGTATCATTGCAAATAGATATTATAAGATACAACCGGCTTTATTCGATTCGTTTTATTTGGTTATGGTTGAATTATATTCATCCCAATCACACATGTCCGATTTATTTCTTCTTTATCTTTCATTTCTATTAGTTTTAATTCGGACTTCTTGGTTTTAAATATAATGAAAATATTACACCAACTGATTTTGTTCTCACATCTAAATTTCAATAATTATGACTATGGGCTAAATGTTATTGTTATGATTATATCATAGTAATAGCAATTAGCACAACTTCGGACCAGGAGAATTAATAATATGATGAAAGAGAATCATGATTATAAGGAAACATGGAATTTATCATGTGGGACCTACTCTTTTAGATATTGAAGAAACCGGCCGTCTCTCGTGAACAAGGAAGCGCAAAGGAGCGTTTTCTTCTCCTCCTCCATCTTCTTCTTCTCTCACGCAATATTTAGTGCCTTAATCCCACTTTTCTTGTGCAAATCAAACAAAAAGTTCGCTTTTTTCGTCTATTTAAGGCCAACCCACTTCACAAAACGTCAAGGAAGATTCTGGGTATTCGTTCATTCTACAAAGATACATATATATTCTGGTGAATGTTGTGTGTATATATATACGAAGCAGTTCAAGATGATGTTGTTTGATGATCGTCAAGAACGGTGCAGCTCAACACCAAAGCTCCCTCTGTTCTCGTTCCCCATGAACAGAGCAACCGAGACGCCGGGATTAGCGACGCCGCCGGTGAACATCGCCGGTACGGTGCCGTTTCTGTGGGAGGAGGCACCGGGGAAGCCTCGGGCTTCCGGCGGAGATGCCGTCGTGAGCGAATGGTCAGGGAAAAAGCAAAACGGCGTCGTCCGATGCCTGGAGCTCCCGCCGAGGCTGTCGTTGCCGGCGGCGAACGAGCCGTCTCCGACCACCGTGTTAGACGGTCCGTACATCGTACGTCGCCGGTCTCTGTCGCTGCCGCGGTCGGAGTCGCTGAGGAAGGGGGGACCAAAGCCGGCGAAGGAGAAGGGTTTGTTCGGGTCCACGAGGTGGGGTGGCAGTTCGGGAAAAATTAAGGAGATCGTCGAGGGTAAAATCGACGTTTCACGTTCCACGGCGGCCCATTTCTCCGGCGACGGTGGTACGAAGGTGAAGATAAGTAGGGTTCGAAGGAAAAAGAGCCTCCTGAATCTGAATCTTTCATATCCCAAATCCCATTTCTGGGTAAGTTTCTCTGATGGTTTATTAGTAATAATCAAAACGGAAAATTAAAAGTTTGAAACTTTACAGTTTTTCACGTGTACTAAATCTTCGTTAAAGTTGTTGATTTTACGTTATTGACAAATGATTTTTTAAATGCCAACGGTAAAAAAAATTTCCCCTTTTTCACTAAAGATTATAATTTTACAAACGCAAAAACTCCATAGGGTTTTTAAAAAAAAAATGATAAATCGTCAAAAGTTATGATTCTGTTTGCAAATATTATGTCTAGGGACGTCCCTACGGCGAAGATTAAATTTCTAATGCTTGGTTTAACTTTACTACTTAGAATTTAGGGGAAAAAAAAGAAATTATTGTACTTTGAAAAAAAACGGAATTCATATGATAAAATATAAATTTAATGTCTAAAATAGAGAGCAACAAACACGTGTTTTATTCTTAATTTTATCGACCAAAAAATTAAATTTTAAGATTTTTTTTTAAAAAATAGTTAACATAATCTGTAATTTTTAGGCTAAAACAATAAAAGTTGAAATTTTTGTTTTTTTAAATAAAATTGTGATTATCATTATCTGCTTTTATTTTGTTAATTTTTTTTATTAATCTCAATAAGGGATATTCCAAAATGAAAATGCAGGGAAGGGTATGCGAAGGGTTTAGGCAAGTGATTCCATGGAGGCGTAGGCAAGAGAATCTCAGAAGGATGAACTCTTCAATTATTTAATCGAATCTTTGCATTTTCTTAATTTCTATATATATATATATAATTAATTTGAAATAAGTCTCATCATGTATATATATATATACTTAGCATCTACGGTCCATGTGAACAAAACTCGAATTAGGGCACGTAATTGCTTTATACTTTTTTAACGTTTTTATCAAATATGAAAAGTATTTCTATTTAATGAGGAAATCTATAAAAAGCATTGATCTTATCTTAGTTGACTTGCAGATTCGTATGTAGATGCATGTAACTTTGGTCAAAAGTTGGCAGTTATTGAAAAAAAATATTAATTCTAACGCATTTTCACATTTAATTTAATGCGTGGAAAATTATCTGGAAACGAATTCTCAAAATATCGAATGAGTTTTCGTTACTATGTATATATAGCCAATGGCTGGATATAAAAAAAATTGTAAATCGAACATATTTAAAATCATGTAATTCTATATATATTATTATAATTTAAGAAAAAATAACCAATTTGTCTGAATGTATCAAATAAATATGTTAATTTACAAATTATCAAATAAATATATCAGTTATCGATTGACAATGTCATCCATCTAGCATTATTTCTATTTCTATAACAATTCGGAAATTGATGTATTTATGTTATGGCAAATCTGGATACTATTATATATTTTCCGTTATAATTTTTCTTTGATTCCAAATTTTAACTATTAAGAAATTTTATTCAAAAAACTAGTATAAATGTATAAACTCATTTTCTGATTAGTAAAGGACAAAAAATAAACATAATGATCTAGAATTTGATACTAACGGGGAATCGACATTTTTGCCGCATTAAGCCATTTGATTTCATCTACATTGTTATCATAGTCACAATTATGTGGATTAACCCACTATTGGACCGGTAAATACTGAGTAAAACTCTTTTTCAATCCAAATTCGAATCTCTATAGGAGGAGATACATTCACACAATCATGTCCAATCTTCCAAGAGATGTAACTGGATGTAAAACCGGATGAATTTTTAGATTATAAAAAAACTTTATATAATCGCAACATAAATGTGTGATTTATCTTTATTTAAAGAATCGGGAAAAAGATGTGTAATCTACCACTAAATCTGCACTATCAAATTCATGGTAGATCTTATTTTACTAAATTAAAAAAAAAAAAAACATTTGGGACAAATGAGATTAAAAAAACTGTGGCAAAAGATGAAAATGATGAGACAATCCTAACTGAAATTTCATTTAACTAAAAACTTCCCAACACAAGTGACCTCCTCCTCTTGTAATTGGCTTTGAAACAAGCCTGCCTCAGTCTCTTGGTCCTGTCTGTGAGCTCAGCGTCTGGCTCTTCCTCGATTAGCCTCTTGTGCTCTTCCAGATTCGCCACCTCATCCACCGGCATCCCCAGATTCTGCAACCAGTTACCCGTTTGCCAAAATCATATATAAAGATCAAAACCTGACACAGACACGACACTATATGATTCTGATGAACATGGGTTTTCAGTTACATATCATTCTACCGTTCATATAAACGTTAACCCATAATGGCCATGAATGTGATCTATTTCTAGAGATGGGTACTTCGTGCATGTTTCGGTTTATATGATGTACCTTGACGTTGTTGATGAGAGAGTTGAGGCTTTTGAGCTTCCGGTGAGGCCAACGCACTATGCCGAGTTCCCGACAACGTTTCTTAAGAACTGTGAGACCGACATTCAGTTCCTTCGCCGCAACTGTGATCGGTCTGTGAAAATACTTTCGGATTTCAGACACATCCAACTTGTCTTGCCTCCTGTTCTTGGTGCTCTTCTTCTTCTTCCCCGCCGTCCTCTTTCTGTCTCCCTCGTTCGAGCTCATGCAGTCTTTCGGACCCGTTAATAGGCACGGAGAATCGTAGGAAAAGCAATGAGATCCGCCGGTTTCAGTCGCGATATATTGGTTCATCGTGTTCGTATCGATCTGGAAATCAGCACAGAGGGATGAAATGATGTTTCCGTCGATGTCTTTGAACGGATCATCAAAGCCACTGAGGTCAAAATCTCCATTTCCGTCATCGGAGTTGATCAGATTTTCCAAAGGAGGCAACCTGCATGCAAAAGGAAGATCAATACAAAGGAAAACTGAGAGGAGTTTATGTCACTTGAGATGCAAGAAACAGAGAAAGGGTATCGGCCTACATGGAAAACATCTCGAACAACGAATCAGGATCGAATGAACTGTCGGCTTTTGGACAAAGAAGTTCCAAAGAGTTAGGATCCATTTTGCAGAAGATGATTCAAAAATGGCAAAACCGTACGCTGTAACTGTGAGTGTGTATACACACATATATAGTTTCAGCGAGATTGGGCTTTGAACTTTTAACGTGTTTCATTGGAGATTGTGTACAAAGCATAATGGGGAGTTACAAGTTTCCATGGTGTACGGATTAATTGTTAGCCTTAATTACTCAGAATGATAATCTTAATTGCATGATAATGGGGGCTGAATCGTGGGTTTGTGCTTCTTTAATGACGCCTTTATGATGTTCATGATTTATATCCACATAGTTTCACAACAACCGATGATGATGATGATGATGATGATGATGATGTGAAAACAATGAGATCTTAATGCAGTGAACATATCAATTACCGAGGATGGGTGAAGCAATCAAACATAGTCAAAAGAGAATTAAATTATTTTCATTCAAACTGAGAAAAATGAAGTATTCATCTTTTGCATTTCTGGATTCAGTAACCAATGATCATATACATTGTTCAAGAACAAAGGACAGAATACTAAGCTGATTCACTCTGAGATTCCGATTTTCCGACCGGCAATGAGGGAAGAAAATATGCAAACTTTATTCACGTCGTGGTCTAGGTCTGTCCGAATTCTCGGATCGTTCTAGCGGCCAGCGTAAGAACGTCTACAAAGGCGGAGAAGGATGCACGGAGAAACCTTGCCTCCACTGCTTCAAAGTGCCTGCGGATTTCACCAAGATTGCATTTATCAGAAACGAGAAGAAGACAGTATTGGTATTGAAACTCAAGAATTCACAATCTTTTTAGGGTTTCAGAAATCGGTATTGGTGGTCCAATGGGGATTCAAAATCAACAATGAGATTGCAACTGCAGAAAGCCATAGACTCACACAGAAAGCTTGTTCTTAGACACCGACATCAGCCTTTTCACCTTGTCGGGTTGCAACTGCAATGCCGAAACAGAGAACTCGTATAAGCGATTAAAGAAGCCGATAATAATCTGATACACAAATGGAATTCTCTTAAGAAGCTCAACCTCCTTATCAACGGCCAATGCCGTGTAAGCTATCAGGGCATGTTCTTCCGACTCGAAATTCACATCCAAGTCACTGCAGATGCGATAAGGACAATACATAAAAAAGACAGAAAACTTTTGGATAACGGAAAATGCATAAACTTGAACACCAATGTGATATATTGTATCCAGATCAAGCAACCTTAGAGCACAAAACTCGACAACATCATCGAAACGTGCCAGTAATTTTTCCAGGAAAATAAACCCTAAACCCTGCAACTGAAGATGAACAGACTCGAGAAATTCACCATTCACATGTTTTAACAGAACCTCTAAAAGGCTTTCAGACAATCAGAACAACTGGTTAACATACGAAACAAGGTTATCAAAGTGCTTCAAAGGAAACCCAGATACACAAGAGAAAGATCGAGGCTTTCGGGCTTGGGCGATTGAAATTCCTCTATATATCTCGGACCCAAGATTCAGGCAATCGAATCCGTAAGATTTGCCATCGGATAAGGAGCACAGACACGACAGACAACCGATTAGGAAGAACCAGAGCAGGCGGACAGCAACTACGAAGAGCAAATTACTCAAACGGAAGAATTGAAAGTCTCGAACCAGATGGAAAGAAATGGAATTTACAGAACATACCAGCTGAAATCCCACTGGGTTTGATCAGGAACAGGGGCAGCCATCTTCGATTCTTCCTTCTCCAATGGAAGCTCCCGTAACGTCGGAACATCAGGGTTTTTCTGGGCAGCTAAACGGGTTTATGCTTTCGGGCCCGGTTCGTGAGAAACTGTGATTGACGAATATACCCTTTTGCGCAAAAAGGCATATGGAAAGCCATATTCCACGAGTATATATTTTTGCACGAGGAATAATATATCTTCTCCATTTTTTCTCTTCTTATCATTCTCTCTGGCACCCTCTCAAGCCATTGCTCTGCTTCTTCTGCTCTCTCACGGGTGAAATCAAAGAGAAAGCTTTAAGCTTCGATTCAGACAGAACACAAGCGCCAGGCATGTCCTTGTCTTATATCTATTTTCTGTATAAGCTGCATAGAACTAGTTCGATTTCAATTGTCTGTCTTTGTTCTATATGAAAGATGATCTTCTTTCATGTATGGTGAGACATGTGAAAGCTTGTAGGAAATTGCTTAAGAAGAGACCACAGATAATAAAGTCACCAAAATTACTCATTCCTCCAATATTAAGAAATTAGATTTCTGCGGTTACAAGAATCGTTTCCCCATCATGGGTGTGAACATTTTACAGTTTGTTGTTCTGTTCCATCTCGAAGTAGTTCTCTTCTCTAACTTGTTTGCAAAAACATCAACGAACACCTGAAGATGAGGAGACTATGAGAGAGTGAGCTACTAAAGTTAATTCCTCGGCATTGATAAATAGATTTAGGACCACAGTCTGGAGCTTACCCGTTTAAATAGAGGGTTTTACGTACGAGACAGGCCCGACCCTTACGGGTTTCACCGTCAAGAAAGCCGTTCTTGCATAGTCAAAAGCCAATACCAGAAGACCGAAGAGGATGAATAGACAAAGATGAAACTTTTCCACCATAGTATAAGCCAAAAAGACAACACTCTCTCTGTCTACCGCAGGTTTAATAGATGTTATTCTTGTCCTGAAATAACCTGTTAAGGAAATAGGGAAGAAGGTGTTACTTAGGGTCATGAATGCATACATAGAGCTAGAAGTCCATCTCGAATGAAGGGTATTGCTGAAATGTCAGTGAGTTTTTATACATTAAACTTTTGGTAAATGGTGATACTTACCAGAGGTTTCCATGGGGAGATTAGTCCAATCATTTGGGGTGTGTTTTCATTTCTGATACCTGGATCAACTCAAGAAGAGCTCGATTTACCTGAAATTAAGGCAAAATAAATGATTTCCTTCAGGTTTTATTACAGATACATGCAGAAAACAAAGCACCTCGGAGAAGGGCAAGTCTCATTTTCTCTTTCCC
>NW_010966986.1:985939-995279 GCF_000463585.1 Tarenaya hassleriana
TCTTTCCCTTTATAAAGGTCATAAGACTCATAACTAGTAAAAGATTTTACTTTGTTAGATAAAAAGGACGGTTTTTCCTGCAATTCTAGCCATGGATACTACATTAGCAGTAGACATGCTCTTCCATGTATGCCGTCTTGAATCTTTTTCTTCCATGATCCATAAAATTATAGTTTTGTTTTGGCCCCTATCTATTCAGTGAACTCTTGTTAACTGATTGTATTAGCTATTTATAGGAGAAAAGAACAGAGACTTCTTATGGCTTAAACATTCAAAGAAATCTAACAAGGAAATCGACGGGAAAGGTCGTGTATTTTGTTTTACATCCTTCATATGCCGGAGAGACAGGTAAAAGATTAAGACATGATCAAGTACCTCTTCTGTTCTCTTATGGCTTACAAGATGTCCTCCATGGAGATCTACCATTGTAGCAGCAGGACAGAACTTCCGTGCCAGTCCTCTCGCATAATATATCCGAGCAATTACATCATGTCTACATATATCCACCATATAATTTAGGTTAAAATTATGTGATTGGATTTTTACAAGATCACAAAAACTCATGAAGGTGTAGGCAAAATAATTCAATCTCAAAGTATTAACACACCTTCCATGAATGAATGGCACAAGAAATCCAGCTGAGTGGATCAGTTCCACCTCTGTTCTTGTTACTTTATGTGTCCAACAAGCATTGATTTGGCCATCAAAACCCTACTTAGATTGCATTCCAGTTGTTGATATAGTGATATACTGTTTACATATTGCTGAAATGCAAACACATGAAATTAGATATCTGAAGCAGCATTGCCCGTATAGTTACGGGTCATTTTCGCGCGAAAACTACAGTAGTTCCAACTCGTTCATCCAGGTATTCCTCCATATCAGACACCAACATGAGACTTCATAAGGTAACCGAACCTCGAATAACAGCTCACTTAAATTCGCTGGAGTTTCTTTAAAGTAGTTGACTGGTCTTAGAACATGTTAACCATGAAAACACACAAGTTCTAACACTATTTTCATTAGATTCTACCGTTGTAAGAATAATCTGATCCTTGTCCTGAACACATTGTGGCGATAACACCAAACTTGGAAGAATAGCAAGTCAATGCACTAGATTACTTCTTTTACAATGCAACCTATTTACCTTGATCCCAACATTTGCTTTATGAACAATTTAGAATTTAACAAGTCAAAGAAGAAAGATGAACAAGAACTGGAAACATTTGAAAAGCCAACCTCTGAGTAATGTGTGTCCAAATCAACAGTTGCCCTCTGTTCAGGACTCTTGGCTTTAGAAATCGTATGGCAATGGATAATGTTTTTCGGTCCAGCTTAGGGGTGGGTAAAAATATCTGAAATTTGGATATCCGATTCGATCCGCGGGTTGGGTATTCGAAATTCGTGTATCCGACTATAATATGAGATGAGATCGGGTTTAGATCTTCAGAAAACCCGAAATTCGGGTAGTAAAGTCCAGGTTCGGATATTATCTGCGGATAACCGAAAAAATATAAATTTACGATTTTACCCTTAACATTTACCTAGGGTTAACTCTACATTTTCTCTTTACATTTTCTTTTGTCCAGAAACGGAGCTGCTCCCACACACTCTTATATTAAGATCCTATAATACATTGTCTACGTGAATATCTAAACCTCCCATCTCTCTCATGTGTTTCAACCTCTCTACTCCTTCCGATTTGTGCAATGTCTCTATTAGTATCGTTCATAAGACATTTGAGCACATCACAGACGTTTTTTCTACCGCTTCTCTTGTTCTCTGGTTGTCCATAAAATCTTTCACAAATCGTTGAAATATGATGATATTCTTATGTTTTTATGAATACGAATAATAATTTTGGTAAACTGATTAAATGTGATGATTTTGGTTATATTCTTTTACGATTCTATGTTATTTTTTAAAGATTATGGTTGATCAATACATTTTTATTTATATTTTATATTTAAATTTCGGGTCCGGTTATTCACGGGTATCTGAGTATTATCTCGAGTACCCGATTTCTGGATACCCGACTAAAACAGGTACGAGTTCGGGTATTATTTTGTATAATTTTCAGATTTGGGTTCGGGTCCGGTAACCCAAAAATCTCGGGTACTCGACCCGTACCCACCCCTAGTTCAGCTGAAACACAAAGTAAACAGAAAATATTTTGTGATAATATTATCTGTAAGATGTCTAAAGACTGACTTGGCTCAACAGTAAAACCATTTACCGTGGGTCTGAGATCGCGGCTTCAAATCCATCATCTCTACCCGTAACATTAAGCAAAGCAAAAGTAAGAACTCGTTTGGGAACCATTGCAGCCAACTTGCAAGCTATCATAGCACTTGTTGTTACCACCTCAATGGGGGCAGAAATGAAGGAGCCTAATCTCATTGACATGCCTCAGCTCGATCTAAAGAGAAAGATCAAGGTCATTTGAAGATCAACACAAAAGAATGATGCGAAATTTACCCATAGAAATGCCCTATAGTGTGAGCTTTTTTCCAACCCAGATGATCCAACAAGGCAATTGCATCCTTTGCCACTATCTTTGTTCTGCATCAAGCTTGCATCTTTTCACAAATGGATTCACAGTAACACAATCAACTAGAATTCCATCAGGAACAAAGCTTCCAAATCAACTAGAATTCCCTCAAGAACGACCACAGAGAAACAATCGAGTTATTCCTACGACCAAATCCGACATATAAAGACTCACGTGTATCCAGATCTTTTGGTGGGTACAGAACTCCAACCCATACCACGATTATCAAACGCGCAGACCTCGATGCCTCCTCTGCCGGACTCCCCGGCGGCTACGTCGAAGCTCTGTTCATCCGCCGCTGCTTCGTCGTCGTTGGGCTTGTTCGCTCCGGCTAAGCCCTTGAGTTGCGGTAGCCATGACTCGTGAGTTCCCACCAATCCTAAACCGATCGATCACCACAATTCCCACAGAGAGTCGGCAGATAGTTTGTAATTCAACCAAAACAAATTTGGGGAAAAGGCTCGAAATCCCTAAAATTAACAATCGAAACACGGAATCGGCATCCCTAATTAAACCCAGAGACCTATGATGAGATCGAAGGGCTTTGGTAGGACCGTCACCGGCGTTCTCTCGCGACCTCGCAATACGGCATCGTTTTTTATCGGACCTGTGGTTTAGAAATTTTCCGAAATTCGGCTAACCAATCCCAGTTAGTTTCAAACCTATAATTCGTTGTTTAGCTTACGATTCCTCCCTTTAAATAACATATTGTCTGCTAAATAAAGTAATAATATGCTTGTTAGTGAAGCACGGGGTCTAACTTGGGAGATTTGATGATAAAGATATGACCTTACATACACGCATAATATGTATATATATATATATATGTCTCTGTGTGTGTTTGTATCTTATCTGATCAATGAGTGGAAGCTGTTTGGATATGCAAAGGCCACCGAATCATCTCTGATATGTTGGGGCCATCATCTTATTATCCGCACAGTACATTTTCATGATATGCCTAAATCTCCGACAACCCTAATTCATTCCACTGTTTCTTTAGATTCGATCGAATCCATTTTAAACAAAACAAAAAAATCCATTCTTAAATTAGGTTTTTCTTTTGAAATTCTGTATATGAACTTGCTTCTGATTTTATTTGAATCAGGATGCACGTCAAAGAGACAAATAACTCACCTTGTGGTGGTCGAATGATAGATGTTTGAAGTGATTGGGTTGTAAAATGATTCGTTATGCGCTCACGACGAACGGTTTAAGCAGACAGAGATGAGGTACACAATTTAATTGTAGTAGGTATTTGAGTCGTGAAATATAATGGGTTCAAAGATTTGGTGAATTTTCTAATCATAAAAAAAAAGATAAAAAAAAGAAATCAAGAATATAAAAAAATGGATCCTCCCTCTCGTGAGCATGTTGAATTAACCGGACAAATTTTATAAACAAAAAAAAAATATGAATGAGGAAATTAACTCTAGATCTAACGTACGGAATTCGTAAGGACTAATGGAAATCAATAATGATACATGAGTGTATTATCGTAATAGAATCATAAATGGAAAAAAAATGCATGATAATATCTATACATAATATAATGTCTATATTAGGTTTTAAAATCTATATATTAAGATCCTATAATACATTGTCTACGTGAATATCTAAAATAATCCAACAACAAAGACTAATATTATAATATCATTTCAGATCGCAGACTAGGCAATGCGAATAATAATCCTGACAAGATATGATGCCATTAGATATTATAATAAATTAAAGACAGATCAGTTAGAGGTCAGTCCACTAATATCAAAATTTTGGCTAATTAAGTTTGTAGATATTATATCAATGAAACACCATATTATAAAAAAGTTAGATGAAACTAAACAGTTAAAACGTCTGTAGAAAAAGTGAAGCTCGATAAATTTCCTCGTGCTTGAGTGTACATTTTTATATTTTTTTTAAAATTTAAGATTATATATATCGACTATATATTATAAAACAAGATTGGATAATACAGATTATTTGTAATCTTAAATTTTTAATCTGTCCACAAAATTTAATTTTTAATATCATTGGCCTATCATAAAGATCTAACTAAATTCGGTCGACATGCTTATGTATGAGCAGAAATCGGATCTAAATATCCAGATTTTGGAAATTAATATGTGTGTGTGTGTATATATATATTCTCTTTTTCTAGGGAATGATATTATTTATATGTGAGTATTTTACACATGATGCCACAGTACGAGCACCGTACAAGTGGACAGGACAAAGTCCAATATCTGATTATAAAACAAAACAAAAATCAATTAAATAACGGGAAACGCCAATTAGATTTAGATGGGTTTCCAATGTTAGAGAATCCTTATGGACCGACTGCAGTCACCGACTCACCGCTCTATATTCCCTGCAGAATGCTATGAATCTATGAAAAATTAATGATATATTTTTGAAATAAATTATAGACCGACACCCCCATACCATAACCTCTTTATTTAATATCCCAGAGTCCAAGTACACAAGAAACAGACCCTAAATTATATATATATATATATATATATATATATCCCGACATGAACACGTTCCGAAAGGCGTTGTACATTGATCTCATCCTCAGAAAAAGGATATACATATATACTGTATATCTTAATAGTGAAAAGATATGTTATATCTATGCAGTTTAGGTTATACACATACATACATATGTATGTACGTGTGTATATATATATAATATATATAATATGACATAGCATGATGAGTTTGGTATTATATTCAAGGCTTGCCGCCGGGCTTCCTTCTGGGGTCATGTTTTGGATTGGGACCTGCATCGTCGTAGTCGAGTGTCGACTCGAACATGAGCTTCCTATGATCCATATTCACTTTCTTATTCTTAACCTGAAAAAAAAAACGTTGTTCTTATCAATGCATATACAAAGAAAACAATAGTCTTGGATTCAGACCACCCACACACACACACACACACACATATATATATATATATATATATATATATATATAGAGAGAGAGAGAGAGAGAGAGGGGAGAGATTATATGGATTTTATTAGGGTTATATATATACAAGGCTCTAACAATATGTCAGGATTTGCTATAAAAATTTGGAAACTCAGATTTTTTTTTTTTTTTTAAAATATTCGATAAGCTTTACGGTCGTTTGTGAAAAGAACTAATAAAACATCAGGTAAAAGAAATTAGGTTCTGGTACTATTTTTGAATCCAAATAATAATATTTACGTAACTAATATATATTTCTAAAAAATTTGTATATGTGCTTAATTAGTGGATTCCTTTAAAAAAAAAAAACTTTGGTAGCTAAGCAAGTGTTTTTTTGAGTTTACCTCGTAGAGTATTTCGTGCATGGAACCTCCACGGTCGATGGAGTGTTCAACTATGCCTACAAGGAACATATACAGCAACAAATTACATCATATATATATATATATATATATATATATATATATATATAGAGAGAGAGAGAGAGAGAGAGAGAGAGAGAGAGGGAGAGGGAGAGGAATGTTTGATGTACCCGACGATGATGAAGACGAAGAAACGAGGAAGAGGAAAAGAAGAAGGAGGGTTTTGATCCTAAGAAGCATATTGATATAAAACTGTATCTCACTCTTTTGTTGAGGAGAAGGAATTTGAAAAACGTGGGTTTGAGAAGGGAAGGGAGCGAAGCTTTCCTTTTTATATGCTCTCATGTAATGTGGTGGGAACTGTTAATGGCCCTCGTAGATGATGATGATGATGATGGTGAAAACATGGTAATCCATTATAGTATATGTACAATATAATCATGAGAAATGTATATTTTTTTAATATTCTCGAGTAAATTGGTGTTTGGGTATCTAAAAGATCTGTTTATATATATATATATATATAAGTTGTCATGATTTTGACACGAGCATTTGTTGGACTAAGAACCGAAAAAAAAAGTATAATGAAAGTGGTGCGCGTAACATCAAACTGTTGAAATGATACCAAGAGAATGAATGAATGATATGAAATTGGCACTTACAATTTCACCCAACCCCAAAGTACAAAAGTCAACTGCACTATTCATGAATCATGGGTGTCGCTTGTTTGCATTTTGCATGACCCAAATTCCCGATCTTTTTAATGTTTCTTCACAATAGCAGTAAAAAATTTCCATGTAATTCTGTATTATATGTGGATTTAATTTTTTTACAATTTTTTTAAAAAAACTATTAGATTTATGATGACAAGTTTTCATGACTAACAAAAAGTTCCAACGTTTTCCATCACGTTTTCAACTTTTTACAATTTACTTTTGAGCCCATTTATTGTTTTACTATTATATATATATACACATAATACATACATACATATATATATATATATATGTGTGTGTGTGTGTGAAGCCACTATCTGAAATGGTGTTCCATGAAAGTGCACCACATGTGACATTAGTCAATAGTGCTACACTTTCTTGGTCAATCACAATTTTGCGGTAAAAAGAAAAACCCAAGAGTCAAATCAAACCAATCAAGAGATTAATTATTAGAATCACAATGAAGATGCAACCACAGATTTATGTGTTCTGATCATGCGATGATCTTATTTTACATACATATATATATATATATATGTATGTATATTGGAAAAAATCGGAAAAGAAAAAGAAGAAAGAATATTTAAAAGAGAGTGCCAAAATTAATGAACACTCAAATCGAATTTATAAATCAGAGTTGAAATGAATTTATAATTTCGATATATTTACCAAAATATTGTTAATGACATTCCGATTCAAACCGATCATCCGAAGGCTTCCTTAGACACATACGAGACCGATGGTCTCCTACAATTATAAAATGGGAGAGTGATTATATATATTTTTATGTTCAAAATTTAAATCATAAAAAAATGTTTTTGTATTACAAATGGGTCCATTGCCAAGTATATGATGGGTTATGGAACCATGCCAAACTCTGTACATGATTATTGCTTTTTGCTACGTCCTAATGAATCATTAACGTTAAGTACAATTATCTTTGGCTTAAGAGCTAATTAAATGTTTTTGTATTAAACTAATAAAAGGCATCTTTATGGCGTTGATTAATTAATGGCCATGTCCACAATAATAAACGGTTGATAAATATTTAATAACTCTGTAAATTTAATCTTATCCAATATGAAAATAAAAGTCGACGTTGTGAAACGTGTGTAACATACACACATGGACACTGCTAGCATAAACTATATATATATATATATATATATATATATATCATTCTATCAACATGACCAAAACTATAAATAAAAAGTCGTTTAAAAGGAAAATTTTATTTGACTCTAGGATTCAATTTGTCACGAACACTGCTAGCATAAAACTATTTATTTATTTATTTTGAAAATATTGATTCTTTCCATTGTTTTTATTTTATATTTAATTTAATTCGACTCATTGGTTATATTCTATTTAGTCCTAGCTAAAGTGAATATTTCTAAATAGATTATATTTTATTTTATTTAGTCCGAGCTGATCCGAATAGATTATACATTTCTAAATACAACTCATGAAATATTGATGATGGGATATTTTTTACACCTAGTTATTAGGAAAAAGACAAAGACAAAGACTTTTATATATACATACATACACACATATATATATATATATATATATATATATATATATATTCGATTAGGTTAGTTGGGGAAACAGGAAATCTTTAGGGCAGATTTTAATTTATCCGTGGTACCAAACAGAACTTCTTTTTCTTTTTTTTTTGGGTTTGTGGTTTGGGAAAAAGAGATGTGGAAAGAGCGGGGGCATTGATCATTCCATTCTGGCCTTCATATAACTCAGCTTTTCATAAGTCAACTAAAGATTGAGACACACACACAGTGAGCGAGTGCCCTGCAAATGCCTTACACAACTCCCCATCCCCCTCTCCATGAGTGACCCATTCACCAATTTCCGACCACTATGACCCTCCCTTTTTTTTTCTTTCTAAAAAAATTTAAATCAAGAATTGTTTGTACAAAAATAAAAAGCTTCACCAAATAATATATACGAATACCCATTATTGGCATTCAATAATCTACAAATACCATGCATTTATACGGTGTAAAGTTGATCTCTTTCATGACAGGAGTAATAATATGTATATGTGTATGTATACAAGGACTTGCTACTCGTGATTATCAATAAGGCCAAGAGAATGAGTGAGAATGTTCACTGATCATACAACAGGAGTGACTCTTTGGAGGAAGAAAATGATATCCATCACTTGGCCTTTCTCAAAGCGAAGCTCACCGAAAGAAATGACCTTTCCCACGCTCTTGAAGCCGGGCTGATGTACACTTTGCTCCCTGTCAGGCTGTCATGATGGGGGGACCCTTCTTTGCTCCTTTCTTCACCATTCAACTTCTTATCCATTCTCTGCTTAGGAATTCTTCAAAACCATTCTGTTATACAGCATTTTTCCAAAGATGACTTAGGCTATATACATACATATATATATATATATAGAGAGAGAGAGAGAGAGGAGGAAGAAACATGAGCAACAAAAGTAGCTGTAACTTGTTGTGAATGCAATATGGTATATGCAACATTTGACTTTGACACCTAAAAGCAAAACCCCATGTGTAACTAAGTGCATAGAAAAAAGAACTATGCCTTGAACTTGCAGGCCCTGCGCTAAAAAAACAAACAGACAGACAAGTGAAACATTGTATAAGGACAACAAAAAAATGATGCATTGATCAACACAAACCCCCAAGATGACAAATGCTTGATGACACTGCAATGCATATTTGCAACTAACCAAAAAATCTCCCCCCCCCCCC
>NW_010966986.1:995291-1026024 GCF_000463585.1 Tarenaya hassleriana
AAACCCCCCCCCCCCCCAAAAAAAAAGAAATAAAATCAAGGAGAAAGTCGTCTAAAAAATATCCCGCACCTTGGGTGGTGTGTGACTATCAAAACAGACCCCCCTCTTCGGGTGAAGAACATGGCATAAGAGAAATAGAAACAAAATGCTGTTTCTTTTCCATGGTATGACTTTGGTTTTACTTGTCCGACCATCTGCAAACGAACCAGACTCCTTCCCCCCCTCCCCTCCTGACGAGAAAAACGTTTCACCCGACTCCTTTCCCCGGCCATGACTAGAGATTCTTCCCTTTGGACCGCCTTCACCCGCTAGTTAATACCCCGCCTTCTTCTTCCTCCTCCTCGACAAAAAAGATGCCCGACCCAACGACGCCGACAATGAAAGTGAAGATGATGCAACCCCCTCTACCCCGGCCAAACTCAACTCTAACTGAACTCAACCCACCCAGATGTATGCAGACTTTTCTTCCAAAAGAGCAGAAACAAAATGGCGTTCTAAGCCACAAGCAGCAAAGAGCCTCAAACGGAAAATGCTCGGCTAATAGCACGCTTGGTCCATTCCGCAGCTTCTTTAATCATGTGGTCTTCAGAAGACAGGCATTCGTTTAAGAACTCTTTACTCGGCCCAGACTGTTGTATCAAAGCACCCACATGGTTTCCTAGTGTTTCAGCTAAATCTCCTAGGACCCCAATCGCAGTCTTCATCACCACCTCATCCCGGTTAGGCAAAACTATGTATTAATTTAACATCGATCTAAACTCTGGCAACACACATCACTGTGCAACAACAAAAAGAAACTTACATCTCTAGAGTCTGGACAAGCTCATACTTTCCGTGCTGTTCCTTTGCATCGAGAGCAATTTTCAGGACCAACCCTGCTAATTTTCGGCTATCGACTGGTTTCTCATCGTTTGCAAGCTCTCCAGCAAGGGACAACAAGAAACCTGAAAGGTTTTGCTCCTGAAATTGCTTGAGACTTTCTTTCTGCCTGCTTACGCGCAGTTCCGTCAATCGACTGAGCATCTAAGAGCAACTGGGTAACTTCCAATGCCATACTTTAACTGCAAATTGTCGCATTCAACATCAGATTCGGCGAACTGGAAAAAGCTGTCTCATTTTCTCAAATTGATGCACAGAACCCATCACATGTCAATATTATTAGAACACACACATGATGCCAGAAATATTGTAACCCAGAATGACTTTTAGATACACAACTACACAAGCAAGACAGAACTGCAAAAACCAAAACAAAAATGATAACGTGACAGAACCAGCACGCTACTACGATACTAGAACAACTCCAGGTGAAATAAGCACCAAAAAGCACTGAGTTTCATTTCATTATATAATTTTCCACTTGCACGCCCACCCAGCTCTACACACACCCAAGTTAATCAAAAAATGCATAAGAATCAACTAAATCCTTACAACCCAGTAATTCAATAACACATTTAACAATAAGGAATGAAACTGAAATTCAATTAAGATCGAGAAAATTCAATTAATCCAATATACAGTACGTAGAAAATAAGATGAAATCGGGCTAGCGAAATCGAATCCCACAATTTCGAAAAACACAAAATGAAACTGGGGAACGATGATTGATCGACTCGGATCGAATCAGAAAAAGGGGAATCTGGAACTTGGGAATCCGAGAACGGATCCAATTCAAACATTTCCGAGAGGGGAAGTGAAGAAAGTACCTACAGTATAGCGAGACTGGGAGGGAATCACGCCGCCGCCGATCGTATCAAGCGGAGAAAACGGGGACTGAGATAGAAACCCTGGAATTAAAGCCCTGAAGAGGGGAAAAAGAGAGAGAGAATCGGATGTGGAGCTGTAATGGAAATTATATTCAATTTGTCCTATTTTTTTATTTGAAAATAAAGAAAAATATAAACAGTTTATTTGATTACATTATTTTTATTTTTAGGTAAACTCGCAAAAAAATTGTCGACAACAAAACTCTATAGTTTATTATTATAAAAAAGTCTATATTTATGTTTAGAAATATATCAGTAATCTTTAGATATTAAACAAAAAAATCTATAATTTTTTGATCAAATAAATTCTATATTTATACTTATTCGTCGATAAATATACATGTATTTTATAAATTCTAACAAATAAGTTTCTAAACGTAAATGCAAAAAAATACGATAAAAAACTTGTTCGAATCTAATCCAACCGATATATACTCGAATCGAATCGAACCGATTAAAATAATATACCATATTGGATATGAATATTTCAAATTCGAAATAACTGAACCCGAAATAATGGAACCGAACCCGATCGATATATAACCGAACTGAATCACACTGATTAAAATAATATACCAAATTGGATATGAATATTTCAAATTCGAGTGAGTCCAATATCATTATACTAATTTTTTTAATTAAATTTAGAATATATTGGATATTAATTCGTTTACCGTTAATTTTAGTTAGGTTTATTCGTTTTATAGTTATTTCGAATTCGGTTATTTCGAATTTGGTTATTTCGGATTTGAAATATTTATATCCAATATGGTATATTATTTTAATCAGTTCGAATATATATCAGTTGGGTTATGTTATGACAGATTTTTTACCGCGTTTTTTTACGTTTGCATTTAAGGATATATTTGATAGAATTTATAAAGTATAAGTATATTTCGTTAAATAAATATATATATAGAGTTTATTTGTTAATAAAAAAATATATTTTTTTATTTGATATCTTAGAATTATATGTATATTTCGGTAATAAGTATAAGTATAAAGTTTTTTTAATAATAAAAAAAGTAAGGGATATTTTTGTGGACTTTTTAAAGAGTATATTTTTTTTTTGTGATTTTCACTTATCTTTATATTAATTAATTAATTAACGTTCACTTTGAGATCATGTCGTGCGCCGCGTTGTTGGGGAGTCCTTATCTGGTCCCACCAGATATTCTTATTCGCTTCCATTTCTTAGTACGGAAAATATATAATCAGCCATCCAAATCTTTTTGGTTATGATAATCTTTTGTTAGTTCCGGATCGTCTTTTTAAAAATTATATAAATATATTTGGTTTGAATGCTAGTTTTTTGTTTGATTCAGATTTATAAAAATAATATCCGTTTCAATAAAAAATTATTTTTAATTAGAATCTTAACTACGCTGGGTATATCGGTGGGTCATATGCTCACGGGATACTCGTCCGCTAACGCAATGGGACTGCAAGCCCCGAGAAGACAGACGAAGAAAACTAGACGATAGGGCCGACGGGTATCGATCGAGGACTCACTCGCCGCTCGTCTCGCCCTTGCATTGCCCCGCCGATCGCCTTCTCTCCCCATCGACTCAGTTTACCCGCGGGTACAGATAATCAACCGAACAAAACCTCAAAAAAACCCGAACTCAAACCCACGGCCCGAGTTCTCCGATGCCACGTACCCAAGCTCACGCTTATCACTGACGAAAAGCCTAAAGATTTGCTCGAACAGGATCTGTGTAAAACACACCTTGGAACAGCAAAGTGTTTACATGGATATGAACACAAGAAGAGGATGCCATAAAAAGATCTGTCACTCAATTCATATACAGAAACTAGTAGATTCACCCAAACGCTGTGTTAGGTTTTAGCCTGTACGCTCTGCTGCAGTTTCCTGCATCCAGTTCCAGTCTGTTTCGCATAGATCGAGAGGGGTGTTTCCGTCTTCGTCTTTGATCGTCGAATCCGCTTTCCGCTTCACCAGAAACTCGGCTATAGCTTCTCTCTCGCACATAACAGCATAATGCAGAGGGGTTTGCCCTTCATTGTCCTATATACCCGCGGAAAAAATACGCTAAAAGAACGGAAAAAAATGGGTCTGGTTACGTCGTAAATGTTCGGCCGAGGATTGCTAAAAATCTCACCTTTGCGTTCACATCCGCATTCTTATCAACCAATGCCTCGGCAACGTTAAGGTGACCACGATCTATAGCCCAATGCAATGGTGTCCGACCTTCGCTATCTGCCATTTCCCGTTCATGAGGATGATCTTTAAGAAACGTAACAAAATTCTACAGAGAAGAGAGGCTAACCCCTTGCATTTACGGGAATGCCGCTCTCAATGCATTTCAGCAGATTCTCTACTTCTCCTTCTCTAGCAAATGAATGGATAGCATCCATCTTCCTGAGGGAAGGAGGGAACGAGGAAAGTAAAGAGGTCGCCTTTTTTTAGCGGTTCGAGCAATGCATAACACATCCCAGAGGTGAAGAACATAACGGTAAAAACGCCTTGTCCTAATCAGATCTATCTACCCGTAAATTGATCACGTAAAAGTGCTCGAGGTTCAGAGTCATTAGGGTTCCGAAACACATAAGAAAGATTAGCCAAGGTAAGAAACTTACAACTCATTTTCGGATTCCTCCTCGTACACCAACGAGCTAAAAACGGGTCCCATTGATGATCCTCCCGTGTCGGAGCTTGGACCATCACCACCACCGCCGCCGCCACGACTTCTACTCTTCTTCTGAATGTAATCGAAATGAAAGAACAGATCATCACATCAAAGGAATGTGAAAAGGGAAAGAACGAAAACAGAAGGAGAACGAGATCGATACCGCGACACCGGTGGCCCAATTCGGATAAAGCTGAGTAACAATCTCGATATACTTCTCCATCGCCTCCTCAGGAGGCATAGCACCCAGTTTTTGCCATGCTTGCCTAATACAATAATGGCACTGAGAAATCTCAAACGAATCAAAATGCAGTTCTGGAAAAAGACGGCATCCTGATACCAAACCCCAAAAAATGTATTTTCCTTTCCGATGATTTCAAAAAGTAAGACGTGAACTTGATTGAATCCGGACATACCATTTGGCACGAGCGGTGAGTTTGAGAGCTGATGGTTGTGGAGAAGTACAGGGACCTTCAGTAGCGATCTTGTACAACCCATAAAGCTGAAGCTGAACATCGTTAGGCACCTTCTGCGACAGCCTGTCTGAAGCGGCCGTCGCCACAAACGCCGTTGCTGCGCTAAACGCCTCGTCCAGTTCCGTACTTTCCACGCCTTCCCAGTCGTCGTCGTCGTCCTCGTCATCGTCGTCGCCACCGGCGCTGTCAGCTCTCACGCTCCCCTGCTCCGCCACGAGCGAATCAGCGTCCCCTCCGCCGCCGCCGCCCGCGGCGGCGAGGGGTTCGACCCCGCGCGAGTCATCCTCCAGCTTCCTCTCCGATGGGTTTTGGCGGTGGCGCGTGACGGAGAGGTTATCGTCTTTAAACGCGACGACGACGGAGATCAGCTTCGCTAAAAGGTAAGAGAAGATCAAGCCTAAGACGACCGATTGAACGAGCTGATGCCAATCACCCATTTTCCTAAATCTGAATCTCGCTGCCTCAAAAAAACACAAAACCTCGAGATTCAACACCTGCGCTAATGGAAAAACACCCCTAAACTCTGACCCAAAACCCTAAAATCAGAGAAGAGAAGGAAGAAAAAAAAATCCAACCCTAGGGATCCGCAGAGACAAAAAGGAGGAACCTTTTCTGTTTTCACCGCTTAACCCAACGTTTTCTCCTTCTTCTTTGTTTGGACTTTTGGAGGTTAAACTCAAGGCAGGAAAATGTCAGCACCAAGTGACAGATCACAGAAGCGGCTAAAATGGAAAGCAATCGACGTGTGATGCCCTAATTTTTTCCTCTTCCCCCTTCGATCAACAAATTTCTTTACCCACAAAATATTCTCTCATTCCTGAATACTTACACTGCCAATTTAGTAAATTTTTATTAAAATCTAACATTTTACAACAATAAAGTTGTGATTTTTACAATATATATGCATGCATACACATCCCTACTTTGGTATCTAGGACTGTTTCTATTAAAGAACCTGAAAACAACTGCATGGTCCATCTTGATAACCCAAAAAAAAAAAGCATGAGATTGTTAACCATGGAAGCATTGCCACATGGAACTTCAATGCAATGGCTAAGTGAAGTGGTATGAAAGATGAAATGGGATTTGAGTTTGGATTCCATTTCCCAACATTGCTTGCCCAAATGAGCATCTCAAGAGACAAAGAAAGAGTGAGAAAACACAACACATGAAACACTTCAAGAGTTGAATGAATGAATCTCTCTTCTTTCTTTGTCATGGAATACTCATTTGAGCAAGAAACATTGGGGAAAAGGAAGGAGATTCACTCGTTACTACTCCCATCCATCAAGCTAGAAGCTTCTTGGTATAAATACAAGATACAGAGAGACCACAAACAGGGACATATTTACTGGAATGCCCTCAGGTGAGACAAGAAATTTCAGTTCACGGGCACATTGGGAATCCTATCACATACCCACCACACTAATCACCTCACTTAGACACCAAAAGCCAAAACAAATCCGGCAAAAAACAAAAGCCAGAAACTTTATGGGTTTGGGGGAGAGACTTGTAGGTAAGTCATGGAATGGCAGCTCAAGCATATGGCTCTTCCTGCAGCAAACCTTAACCAACAATCAAACCTTCCCAATATACCCTGCAGAGACAATTGACCTTTTCTCCTCACACCGGTAAGTGGATCACATGGCTTAGATCTCCAAACAAACATGTACTAGTTCTGTTGGATTGTTAAAAAAGAAAAGGTAGATGAAAATAAAGCTATTCCCTTATACCGATTCCCGGATCTTGTCAGATTCTAGAAACCTCTGGCAAGAAATGTGTTGAAAGATAATATTCACGCGGGTTATGTGCTTCTTCAGAAGAAGATGGACCATTTCTAGAGTATTTTCCCACATTCTGTAGGCAGTTTCTTGGTTATGCGCTCATTCGGTGGAAATCTTGAGAGATGGATGCGCAAACCGGTGTATCATCAGCTTTCAGTGTTTCCAAAGTATTCGGAGGGAATCTGATGGTTCGTTGCCGAGAAGAGAGAGCTTGTACAACCTTCTTGAGGTGAAAAAGATGAAATAAGGTACCATACCATATATAGATTGAAAATCTATGAAGATCCCTCTCCTGCATCTTCTCAAAAATATAAACTTTATGCACCCCATCATATATCCTAACTATATAAACCCAAAGAACGCTAACAACATTTGTTAGGACAGAAACATACAAGGATAAAGATACAAAGATGTTTATTTTCACCAATCCGCTGATGTAGATCCAGGCACACACCAATAAAAGCTAATGCCAGGTTCCACAGGTACCCTTTTGAAAAGGGCACAGGCACACCAGAGACAAACACTTCTGAGAGAAAGGGTTGTCCAAATATGAAACAGCAGGAAGCTGTACAGCTCAGATTGTATCTTTCTCTATGTTCACACCTGTGTCAGCTTGCTACTCGAATACTACAATGTCATCTACCAGAAACGACATTCATCTCATCACCAGGCTCAAACAGATTCGAACATGATAAATCTACACAAGCAAAAAAGGCATCTTACTCACATGAACAAACAATCAGAAAATAATGTAAATAAAGGTAAAAGGAAGAGGAAGGGGAATAACCTAAGCGCTTTAAGGGCCAATGCCAATGGTGAAGCCGGTAATGTTATCGATAAGGGGAGGAAGAGGAAGAGGGTTCTGCAAGCGGGAGACGCCATGATTCTCTGAACCACGCCATGATCCTCCGTCTTCCTCACCGGAGCCCATTGCGACGACGCTTAGCCTGTCATCATCTCTTCTTCTCCTCCGGTTAGATCTTTCCCGGAGGAGCGCCAGACAAGAGAATAGCAATAGTCAGTCAAAAATCAAAGAAAGTGAACGCGAAAACATTTGATTAAAATCCAAAGACTCGATTTTTCGATTACCTTTACGAATGAAAGCATCTGACTTTGAATAGAAAAGGTGATGATGAGTGTGTGATCGATTCAGGGTCGACGAAAAACATCGAATATGTGCCGCCGTTGCAATCCAAATCAAACCTCTTCTGTTGTGTCCTGAACTGGGGTTCTTCACTCAAATGACCCAGATGGGTCGCATGAATTTCACCTGTACACCAGAAAAAATATAACACATTTTTTTCTCCGTAAAAAGACGAAATTACCCTTAATGAATCACGATATTTATCCGTTCGAAAACAACTTCGTTATTACGACTTCGTAATTAATTCTAAATATAGTTACAAAAAGGTGGCAAAAAAAATCATACCTCTTATTTTAGTTATATATCAGTTATATGTTAGTCGCAAAAAGATCGTAAAAAATAAAACGAAAAGGGTATTTTGGACTTTTTCACCCGAAAAGTGGATTAAAATTGAAAAAAAAAAATTTTTTTTTTGGAAGTGGTGTACCCTGAAATTGGTGTGAAACAAGTAGGTTATTTGGGTAATTTTCCCTCCTGAACTGCTGGGGTAGGAAGTAAAAAAATCTTATTTCCAAAAAACACGCTAGGAAACGTTACCCAAAAAAAAAAAGTTCCGAGAAACGAAAGCACAAAAATTAAAAATTTAAGCTGCGCATCCAGGGAATCGAACCCTGGTCAGTACCGTGGGAGGGTACTATGATACCACTACACCAGATGCGCCTTCGAGTTGTTCGTCTTTAGAAATTTTAAACTTGTCTTTCTTGTAAGAGGCCTTTTGTTTATCAAAAAGTCAATCCCATCTTTCAGACAATCAGTATTTTATCCTTTTCCTACTTTACAACAATTGATAAGATTGTAAAGGCGTGCATGCTTAAAATGATTTAAGATTGGTCGGTTCTAAAAACAACAATGAGTTTGTCATGTTTTGTATTGGTTTAGCTCGAACTCCCATTTTGGTAATTACCCGGATAGAATATAATATAAAAATTGAATAGTTATTTTAAATTAAAACGGAACCAAATCAGAATACATTAAAAAAAATAACCAAAAAAATTAAAAATTAAAAAAATAAATAAATTTTTTACAACAAAAACTCAATCGAATCGAACCGAAATTTACATAAAAACTGAATGAACAACATCCGAATTATCCAAGCCTATCTCGAACCAATCCATTTTATATCTTTATTCTCGTCTAATCTTACAACATCTACGTTAGAACTGTTATTAGTGAATAAATCAAACTTTCTATTGTTAGAAATTCAACCAAAAATCCCCCCCCCCCAAAAAAAAAAACAGAAAAGAAAGGCCATTTCCGTTACGACAAAACTTCAATGTCTTGTTTCGACAACCCGTAACGATCCACGAAGATTTCTTCTCATCATTCTATAATATTGAAGAGATTGACGGAAACAAACGCGTGTAAAAAGAATCTCCACCGGCCCTTCTCAAAGACTTCTGATCTTCCAGAGTCCATCAATGTCTCCGTCCCCATATCGCCATTTCTTGATCAACGTGCTTCGAACAGATCTGTTCCGACACAACAGAACAGCCCATAACTTCGTAAGGTGAATGAAAAGGAATGGAACGATGGGCTTCTGATTCGGATTATGATCCCTTTTAAGTTACCACCGGAAGGCCGTAGTTCTGGAACGTTCTGATCCGTCCATCCCGACCTCCGGTCACGATAACCGTTCCCCAAGCGAGAGAGCTCGTGCTGAGGAACTTGTGTCGGGAAACAGGCATAGCAGCAGGGAGGTTTTCTTCTGGCCAAGTCGGGCATCTTTTGAAAGAAGAAGGTCCCATTCCAATCCCAAATCCTTCCTCTAGGGACAAGCAAAAGGGCGGAGAAGGGAACGGGAGAAGAGCTTGCCGAGAAGCCCTTTCGGCCGGGAATCCGCACCATGTCGTCGCCACCGATGCATCGGTGGAGAAACGTTCGAAAGATCGGATCTTTTTCACCGGGCAAGAATCCGATTCTTTGGGAGCGTCGTCTCTGTTCCATATGTACACATTGGAATCTTCACAAGCTGATACGATATGATTATGATTTCCATCAGAAGTAAGGGAGATAAACGTGAGGCTTCTGTTCTTCCACATGCCTGAGGACATAAACCGAAAAATGAATGTAATTTAGAATCATCGGTTTTAAGCAACAATGGAGTAGATCGAGATTGCTGAGAGGGAGTAGATACAGAAGAAGAAACATACCTTTGTAGTTTCCGATCACGTTATTCCCCTGAAGAATTCGGACTTGGGAATCAGCAGAGACTACCAAAACTTTGCTCGGGTCACGTGGCAAAAACTGGAACAACATGCAGAACACGTGTTTAGGGTTTAGGCTTTAGGGTTTAGCGTTGGTTTCTCAGGTACTAAGCAAAGTGTCAAGAGAAAACGATAGCATGAACACAGAGAAACCGAAGGATGATTACCTTGAACCCAGTTATCCTTTTATTCAATGACTTCTTCTTGTTAAGAATATGTATCCGAGAGTCCAGCTCTAAGTATTCTCCAGTCTTGTCAAAGAATCGACAATTTCCGGTCAGAGAGCCGATAATTCCGCCCTGTCCATCCGGACGATAACACACTGCGGAGATGATCTCTCTGTTATCGGCCCAATCGACAACTCTACGACCAGAAATTTCCCAGATGCGAACTTTTCCATCGATTGAACCGCTAATGAAGTAGTTTTCGTTAGCCGGGTTGAACTGTACTGAGGTTACTGCAAAAGCAATGAAGCATATAGCAGATAATATCAAGTCAGTATGGTAACTGAAGAACAGAAAATGACCATATTCGCCGAGAAGAATACCGTAGCTATTGTGGGGGAAAACTCCGAGACAATCGTTGCCACCGACCCTCCATAGCCTGATGTCGTTATCCATAGACGCCGAAAGAAGATACTAAACCACAAATACACATAGACTTTGAGTTATACTTCTTCCAAACCATAAAAACAGAGTTTTTTCTAGCTCAGGGAGGTTAGCAGCATACATTATTACTTGACCAGGAAATGTCCAGGATTTCGCCTTTGTGCCCGCGAAATTCGTGTAAAGGTTTTTCCTTTATCCGGAAAACTTTCGAAGGGAAAACAACGCAAGCTGAACCTGATGTTGTCCTCAAACCCTTTGGCATCTTTGTTTTCGTTTTCTTCCGGTCCACCGAGACTGGTTTCAACCGGGAAAGATCATCATCTACCTCGAAGTACGTACATGAAGACTCTATCTCGGGAAAATCCCGTTGTCTGGATAGCTTATCCTCGGATACTTTCCACACACGAATAACCCCGTCTTCACCTGCACTTGCAAGATACTTCCCGTCACAGCTAAATTTCATCGTCAAGATCGAACCTTTGTGAGCCTTAACGTTTTGTCTCTGATAAATTGCGGAGAATTCCTTCACCTGCTTCCTACAATGCTTAACCTTAACTCTGCAAATCCTGTGAACAGAACCTAATCCACCATAACCAGAAGCTCTCATTCTACCAGATTCAACCTCCTCATCAATGGCACACCCCATAGACCTCAGCCTACCAAACCAGCCCTTCTTAAAACTCTTCACCATCCCCAAGATATTGCTTTGCTTCTCACTTTCCTTCCCCTGGTAACTTCTGGAATTAGAACATGAGGCCATGGAAGAACTGTACGTTCTTGTTCCATCGCATCCACCACGTACATTTTCATCTGCTCCAGGAGGCAACTCACCCGAAAGATCGGTGTTAGAACTACTGAACCCTCCATGGCCAGTTTGATTCTCTCGAGCTGTATCAAATTCCGGTTCTGCATCGCTTGCAGAAACCGAATTTTCGGGTCTGACACGCTCTTCATCAACTCCCATCCACTCCAAGAACTTCCTCCTCCTCTCCATTACACTTTCATTGCAGCTGTTCCATACATCGAACAGGAAGCTACCACCATCGGAATCATTTGAACCAGTGAGGATTGAACTCGATGCCATATCTTCGTAGGCATCAAAGAAAGGCAAGTCTTCCTCTTGGCCCAACATTCTTGGCGTTCATTCCATGAAACCCAGTTCAAAGAACAATGCTTTTGTCAGAGGGGATTTCCCATAGCTGGTAGTGTCCCCCCTTCCAACCAAGCAACCTACAGGAAACTATACATAAATTTTATTTTCTTTATAAAATCGAGAAACTTTAAACAAATTTACAAAGCGCAGGGTCCGAGACGAGCTAACAAAACATGCGATAAACATCAATCCCAATCCGGAATCATCGTCCCTAGCCCCTCTCTCTCTCTCTCTCTCTCTCTCTCACTCAGGCAATTCCGCAAACAACTTACATCAATTAATCAATAGAAAGCTAGAAAAGAAAACCCAGTGAATAAAAGTTATAAAACAGAAGATAGAACAGTTTTCGAAGCACACAGAGTAGCCGGATTACCCCCTATAATTGAAGATCTCATGATTACATCCTAAGAAAGAAGAAATCATCACGAAAATGCGTAAGCATGAACATCGATATACAAAAAAAAAATAGATTTTCTTACATGGGTTTTCTCGTCTCTACGAGATTTCTTCGGAACAAACACGGTCCGAAGAAGTAGCAGCAGCCATTGTCATCATCATCACAACCGTTGTGAACTCGACCTTGAGATAGCGAGCAAGAAAGAAAACTAAAAGAGAAAGAAAAGGGTATTGATCGAATAAAAATATTAAATTAAAAGGATCAAGCTTTCCTTGAAATCCGTGGAGAGAGAGAGAGAGAGAGAGAGAGAGAGAGAGAGAGAGAGAGGGCCCGAGGAAAGAGATTATGGAAGCAGGCGAATATATGTTTTTGTTTATATATTTCTACAGTTATTACAGTTGCCTTGTAAAATCTCACTTGTCTCGAATTTTCCTCTCTTAAGAACTTTAATTTTGGTAATTAACTTTTTTTTACGAAGAATTTTGGTAATTAACTTACTAATTACACGGGTGGCGATTTCATTTCTCTCTATAATCATTTATTTCCTTTTATTGTAAATTGATTTTATGATACACCTCATGCTCCATAATAATAATCATTTATAATAAACGAGAATTTTCCCCCTTGATTCCCAGTGCATCGCCAATCTAATCAATTAGTTTAATTTTATACAAAAGTAAACTTACGTCATCCGAGATTTCTAGTACAATCAATGTATAATCTTATTCCCAACCCACTTAAAATGATTATTTTTCGTAAAAAAATTAACAATGTGATAATAAAACCCAAATATTATTGAATTTTTTGTAATATGATTCATTTAATTCAATTAACTAAGATTTTGATTTATATTCATGCTTCACGGTATTCTTGTTATTAAATTGTCGACTGTATACCACATTCGCTTGTTACTTTTATGATCATTCAATTACAAATAAAATTGTAAAATATAAAAATAACTCGGATTTATATTTATTTTTGAATTATTGTAAATGATAAAAATCACAAAAATTCAATTTAATTTTACAAATCATCATTTTGTGATGTCTTGAAAGTAGTAAAACTAAAACATTTTCTTTCCAATCTGTTCATTTTTTTCCTTCTTTTTACATTATTAGTTATACATTAATTGACTGTTTCAGGATCATATACACAAAAAAGAATATCATGTAACGTTTTTTGGAGTGTGATTTATGAAGAGATGACGACATATACTGTAAGAATGGGTCGTGCGGTTATCAGTCATGCATATAGATGCCTAATTGCATCCATCAATCGTTTCTCTATGATTATGTTTTTCATATAGTTAATTATTTCAAATTTTAATATATAGTTTTTATTAATTTGTGGACAGTGAGGAGTTGGACCCCACGTCTATGCATGCATGATGACTAGGCGGCATGTTCCTCGTTCACTTTGATGCAAAATCTCAATTATTTCTTCCGGGATATAAACCAACGGAATTCCCAGTTGGTTTGATATATAATCTTTCGTTTTAGATATCTATCGAATCAAAAATAATATTTATCAATATTCGAAATTAAATATGATTTATTAATGGATTCAATATATCATTTTTAGAAATTAAATTGAATTATTTGATTGAAAATAAATATTCAGTTTTAAAGTAAATATTTTAATAAATATATGTGTGTATATGTAATTTTTAAGATAAAAAATAACCAGGTGGAATAAAATTTATATTCGAACCAAACTAAACTACAATGGGAAATCATTTATTCATTTGTTTTTTCACTTCTTATCCCCAAATAATAATTTTATTTCGTTTTGATATTCTATGCATCTATATATTATATACAATAAATAATCAATCGAATAAGAAAACATAACGGGTAACAAAGGGCCATCGAGGTTCACATGAGATGTACTATATCCATTAAATTATAATTAATTAGATCAACATAATTTTGTGCATTCGACCGTCATGGATGAGCAATTTTGTCTTATAATTGAAGCAAAATAAAGTAAAATAATCAACAATATTTCCCTTTAGAGATGCAAAGGCAGCTTACCTGGATTTGTGCAACCTTGCATTGTAAAGAGAATAATTGTTGTCCTGTTACATTTTTATAATTTATTATTTGAGATGGATAAAATATAAAATTTTATTTGGAATTTAAAACTTTTTTATAGAAATGGAATTGGAAGAGAGAATGAAATCTATGAATGTGAAAATATTAAATGTTTGTTCTATCCGAGTTCAAATTTTTAAAATTTTTTGAATCTATTTCGATAAAATATGAACTGACTCCCGAACGAAATTCGTTTTTTTTATATCTTTATATGTATATATGTGTGAAAACAAAACACGGTAGCAAAAGAGTTTTTATACAAATGCATTACTTCACACAAGAATTAACCCTAGTTATTATTTTTATGTAATTTTAGAAAACGGTGTAAAATCTTATTATTTGTATAAAAATACTTATTTATTTACAATAAATTAATTAATAGTGTCTTGCTTATGCGTGTGGAAAAAATCCCGACAAGGTCGGCTGGGTCGGTAACGGGTGAACCAGCAAACATTAATTCGGGTTGCAATTGAATTTTCTTCATTTAACTGTAATTAATGTGCATTATCTGTCTAGAGGTCTTTATGTACGTATGACATGTAACGTAATTTAACTTACAGTTAAATAAAATATGACTATACGATTAATAATGTTTGGCCGTCCAACCTAATTCCTTTTTTTTTTACTGGTTTGGCATAATTAAATTAATCGATTATAAAATGAATTCTAAAACATATCAAATGTATGTATGTATGTATGTATGTATGTATGTATGTATGTATGTATGTATGTATGTATGTATGTATGTATGTATGTATGTATGTATGTATGTATGTATGTATGTATGTATGTATGTATGTATGTATGTATGTATGTATGTATGTATGTATGTATGTATGTATGTATGTATGTATGTATGTATGTATGTATGTATGTATGTATGTATGTATGTATGTATGTATGTATGTATGTATGTATGTATGTATGTATGTATGTATGTATGTATGTATGTATGTATGTATGTATGTATGTATGTATGTATGTATGTATGTATGTATGATCTTTAATTTTTATTTTTATTTTAATTTTTGGTTGTTATTATCGCTTATTATTCGTGCTGAAATGGCTTGCCTGCTTGTTAAGCAACATATAACTCCATTTGGATGGAGAATCAAAGTTTTAAATACAGAAGATAAAAACGCACGATCACCCATAATTTTTTATTTCTTTTTGTAATCTTTTCGAATTTATATTATTATTTTGGTTTTGGTCATACCGAATATTTTGATTCCGACCGAAATATATCTATTTCGATTTGTAAAATAATATAAAAACATTTTGATATTGCATGATTGTAAAGAGATAAATAATGTAAAATATGATATGATGCCGTGTATATAAGAGTATTACACCTCAAAACTTGAAAGTACAAAGTTTTTTTATAGTATCATTTGGATTTGAGGATATCTTTTTTTTTATGGAATCATAGTAAAATCTATGTATTAATTGACTGAAAACAAAATACAATATTTTATATGGTACATTTGACTACGTTTCAATGTTTTTGATGCGATTCTCCCTTTTTAAAAAGCATATGCCTCCATCGATTATGGTTGTTCTTATAGATTCTTTGTGGACCCACCACCACATTTAGAGGTAGATACATTTTGTAGCTAGGAATACAATGAACCAACGCGATGCATACCACGGACCATGGGATCGAGACACATGCTTATAGTTGGGCACATGTTTTTAAATTTAGATACATGTATTTATATATTTGTACACGTGTATCTATGTGCGTTTATATGTGTGTGTATGTTGAAATTGACTTTTGGACATGGGAGATAGGGCATGAGGATTCGCTAGTATCTTTGTTGAATCTGATGACTAATTTATCTTACTTTTATAAAATATCTCGTCTGTTAACCATTTTTAAAAATAAAAAAATGCTATATAGGTTAGGTCCTTTCTTAGCAGTTATGATGTTTTTTTTTTCTATAACCAGGATGGTTCCCGTATCTTCGGTTCAACTACATCTATCCTAGATCTAGAACAGCTATTGGACCACCAACTGTTGGGTAAACAGTTATGATGATGTTATAATTAAGAGTTATTATTTAGTTTTTTCATATAACATTAATCTGAAACAGCTTTGATTTATATTGAATTTTATTAAGTTATTGAAAAAAATCAAATAATATATAATTATATTTAAATCGAATTTCATATAGAAAATGAGTAATATTATATTTTTAATCCAATTAACCAAATTTAAATTGAATATAAACCAATACAAAACTCTTGGTGAGAATGAAATTTTATTTAGAAAAATGAATGTAGTTTGAATTTAGAAAAAGAGTTCGTATAGAAATATATTCAAATTAAAATTTAATATCGCCATGCTTGCTGCACTGGACCGTGTTTTGAATTCGAAAGATATCATATAACATGGTAAAAGTCGATGGGATAAAGAGCAAAAGGACCACCAATAGGTTTTGAGTTGGCGAAAGCAGCAAGCAACAGCAGAAATAGTTACATATATTCATTTCGAATTTTATGGACCGACCATTCTAATTTTGCATACAAATACATTTCATTTTATCATATTGAGACTAATTTACTATCACGGTGTACCAAAAATAAAAAATCTTTTAAAAAAAGATTTGACTCTAAGACTCTCCCTTTTAGTTGTCACATTAATCAATATATTGAGAACTCGTTTAAAATCGAATTTTTCTGCGAATTATAACTCAATATATGAAATTCATTTCAAAACCCATTCGAACGATTCGTGCTATCTCTTGAATACTCCAACGAGTTTCACGTTTGCGAGCTGTGTCGTTCTGACAATTTGGATATAGTAGTGGCGCCACACGACGAATATAATTCACCAACGAATCATGCACGTATATAACGATATTATGATTATAGATGGACAAAAATTCCCAATTTTTAGATAATCCAACCTATGAATACGAACGTTATATACATATATATGGGATATTATCACTAGAGCACATGCACGTAAACGTACGGTTCTAAATTTCCAAAATAGAAAACTATGCATACATTCTCTCTCTCTATATATATATATATACATATGGTTTCATTGTCATAGGGAATTGTGTGATTGTACTACAATAGTATATACATACAAGAACATGCAAATTTGTATGTGTGTGTATGATTGTGGCAATATGATAAAGAGATCATGGAAAAAATTAAGTGAAAAAGAAAACAAGAAAACAGCTAGGGTTTGGTCCAAATTAAACGCAAAAGAATGGAGGGAGGACCACGAAGACGGTGATGTTAGGGACAACCCTCATTAACTTGGAAGACGACAGACTGTTGTACTTTTTTTTGTTACTTTGGGATCTGGTCCATTGCCCTCAAGATATAACATCACATAGGTTTTTAGATAGTCTGATGGATATGTGTATACTAATTCCGAAGACGGAAACTAATCATGTGATTTAAGTTATATCCTCTCTCCCCAAATTTGAGAGGAGTGTTATCCAAAATATCATACTTAATAGTTATAGTAAAACGAGAGTATTTTAGATATTTTACCAACGAAATAGATATTTTGTCCCTATTTCACCGATTGAATTATCCAAATTTAGACATATATATATATATATATATCATGTAAATCATATCTATAATTCTAATGCGCCTTAGAGTTTTGTTCATCTTTCTTTAAAATCCGTCTTTCTCTACTATCGTCAAATTGTATTATAGAAGTTAAGATCTTTTTTTTTTAAAATCAAATGCTGATCAACATGATCAGCTACACAAATAATATGGAGTGACTTACTTCCAAATCGTATTTTATCCGAATCGAAACCATATTAATAAACCGCAATAAAAATCAATAAAATCTGAATATAATACGAAACCAATGATTGTTTTTTTTAAATCATTCGTTTAATTTACTGCAAATCGAAAAAAAAAAACAAACAAAACCTTGGCATATATCTATGTAACATGAAGAAAAAGAATTTCAGGGAAATATTTTTTTTTTAAAGAGATAATAAAGAAGGAGATGGTCGGAGAGCGTGTGGGCTGGACCTGAATTCGGGGAAGGACGGCGTTTTAAAAACGACCCATTATTGATTGGGTGGGTGAGAGAGAGAGACAGAGTAATTACAGCCTGCGAGAAGGACCACACACTGTATCCCGTGGTCACGCTTCCGAACCGTTAGATCTCTCTGCCTTAGCTGTTCTCAAAGTGGGGTCCACATATCACTGGGCCCACAACCGATTACGCGGGGAAAATACACCAAAAATAATATGAACAGATCTGGAGTTCGGTCGGGAAAAAAAAAAATTCGTGTCTGCACAGATTTTATGATGTTCCAACGGTTATCAACATTTTCTGATAAACATTATTTAAAATCTCATCGGGTGTGAAAAATCATTTGTGATGAGTCTCTTTTCCTTTTATGGTTTGTAGAATCTTCGGATTAATTTTTTTTTTTTTTTTTTGATAAAATATCTTCGGATTAAATTGAAGAAGGATATTTTAAATTCGTGGAATTTTAATGTTAAAGGTTGAAGAAAAATATCAGATATTGTATAATATTAAATTCGTAGAAAGATCTATAAGTTGTTCAAAGTGTAAGAAGATTTTAAAGGAATATATGAAATTCTAAATTTTTTCTTTTATTTTCGCGAAAGTATTTTTCATTTTTAATTATTCAGTTACCAGGAAAGCCCGTAGGCCTTGGTTGTTCATTTCATTTCTGATATTTATATATGGGCTTTCGGCCCAAATAAAGCCATGAATATAATTCCTCTCGCTTTAATAAATTGGTACAGTTAAACCGAAAAACCGGTCTACTGTGATTGTTTATTCGAGATATCGTCCGGCAGTTTGGATGGTGCAAATATAAAACGGCACACTGTCTGTAAGGGCTATTACCTTTGCCTGATTAAAAAACGGCATGCATTTCTTTACCTTCCAAGCTCTCTGCTTTCCGGTCTTCTTCCAAACAACTCAGAGAAAGTTTGCCACACAAGAACTATATCAAAGACACATCAGGAAGCTATTAACAGAGAAATCCTTACTAATACATTGGAGCATAATCGAAGTCGTTGGAAGATCGACATCACTAGACATCGACGAAGCCAAATGATTCATGTACATTTGTTTTTTCGAGCCAAACCCAAGAATGAATTCAGCATTGTTCTTTGATAACAACGGTTACTACCGATCAATCCTCTTTCACAATCTTCGCCTTCTCGAGTATGAACTTGCCCTCCTTGTACCTTTGCGAGGCCTCGTATGCTCGCTCGTACTTCCATCCAAGCACTTCGTTGCAGTCTGCACAAGACACATCAGCCACTGTGTGGAGACCCGTAAGGAGATTCCGGTCTTCCTTTGGCCCTATCACCACGTTCATCGCGTGCGAGAACAAGAAGGCTCTCCCTGTTCTTCCCTGACATCGACAGACCACAGCTCAGAGATTTGATTTTGAACGGTTTCACAGAGACAAAAGAGAGTGTCAAGAGCTTTTCATGCGATAATAACCCGGGTTTTTGATCGATTTTTGCAATCATCACAAGAATGTTAAAAAAGAAGAATGATTAAGGTGGGTTTCAGCGCCATGACTGATCCAGTTACTGGGCTTGCTGTTTCAACCTATGAAACATGTAGAGACAACTGTTTCATCTCCAGGCTCCAGCATCAATGTAAGTTTTGATCGAATCTTGGACATAGTAAACAGGTAAACTAAGTAAGGATCACTGATTCCTGATTCTTTCTCATCCGACATGTTCCGGGTTTCAGACAGGAAAAACACAAAAGTCGTGGCCTTTACTACAATCTGGAACACACGGCCAAAGGATTTTGATCAAAGCTAAATTCACCTGAAAGGCCTTGGAGATGATATCGTCGTGAAGGCCAACATGGTTCCTGCAATTGCAGCAACTATACAGCCTTGGACCAACCGACTGAGCCATCTGATCAAAGCTTTGACCTTTCCCCCTCCAGAAAATTACATGAAAATCGGAAGTTAGGGTTTCCAGAAACAGGAAGAAGTACCCAGAAAAAAAAAAAAGAGACAAGACAGAAGAGAAGAGAGACAGCACACCTTTCTAAAACCTCTTCTTCACCAGCTCCGAGATCAATGTCTGCAAACAGAGGATAAGAACACAAACAGTGGGCAGATCAGATGTTAGCGTGCAAGACTAGAGATTCCAGACGATATACCAGAAAGATTACTATACGAAGATCTCTCTGATTCAGTCGTTACCACTAAAAATGGAGGACAAAAACCCACGATGAAAGATCTAAAATTGTTATCCAAGTCAAAGCAACTTGGTGATACAGGTCTTGATGAAAACCACCGCTCAGCAGATCCTTTGCTTGGATGCCCAGAAAATTTTCAGCGATTCTTTATTTCTTCCTCTTTTTTTTTTCTTTTGAAATTTTGACGGTGAACAAAACGTGTTTGGGAGTGAGAAAATTCAGAGAAATAACGTGGAAAAATACGTGAAAGTTTCGATTTTTAAATCACAGTGTTGGGTTTTGCTTTAAAGACTTGAAATTCGAAGAAGCCCAAACTGAAATTCCATGATTTGTTCAATCATTATCATCGACACTTGTTCCATTGATGACGTTAATCTAAAGGACAGAACAAAGAACTTCGCTTTCAGGACAAAGAATAACATCTGTGATTTGGAGTAGTAATGCTTCGATGTTCTTTGAATCTACTTCACACAATAATAGCCAATAACATTAAAACTATATATATATATATGTATGCATAAAATAAACTACTGCTTCGCTAACACCGCCGCCTATGATCCTTTCTGTTTTTTTTTTTGTGTGAGCCTCTTTACCATTTCACCTTCAACTCCTAGATTCCCTCTTACTGCATCATCCAAGAGCGTTTATCTTCAAAATGAACTTTAAAAATCAAAGTGATATGGAATCAAATGGCGTTTGCGTTTGCGTTTTGGTGTTTCATCAAATGTTCAATGGCTCATCTTCTGCGTCCCTTTCCTTGAGCTGTGTCCAGTCACCAGATTCTGCAAGAACGTTAAAGGTTGAACATGACAGTTAAGTTCCTACATCTGAGAATGTGGAATAAAAAAATGCAGCGAAAGACATACTTGGTTTGTCGGCTAACACCATGAGTCGCCTTTGAAGGATAGATGCAACAAAGAGGAAGATGGAGCACATTCCGAACATGACGGTGATAGGGAATGCATTCACCTATACAGACACACCCCAATCTAATTAGTATCAAAGGGCTTACATAGCTCGGGAGAGGATAAAAACTTCGTATACGGGTCGGGTACCCGAGTTTTCGGTGTACCCGACCTCAGCCATGGCTTCCTTTGGGTTTTTTCGGCCGTACTACCTGACCTCAGTTTCATAAGAGTTAGTTAGCCAAGTTTTGGGCACCCATGGAGTGCAGCAAGGGCTCGGGTACCCGGCTGGCAAGCCGAGAGACTCAAAGGCAACCTGGTCCGAGGAGAGACGGCAAGTGACGAAATCACCACCTCCTTTGCCCAATCGCCCTTCGACCTCGGCTCAACACGAAGACTTAAAAAACACCTTATCTCTAATCTTTATATTGAAACACAACCCTAATAGCAACGATGCACAGCCTCCCTTGCACAGCCCTCTTGTCGCCTACCTCGCCCTCTCTGGTTAGTGGTTCGGATTCCCACGGGAAAAGGGCACTGGCCAAAACCCAAAAACGGATTCTCACCGACGATGGACCCGTACTCCTCCCGCCAGTGAATGAGTACCCGAGCTTTCGGGTACCCGACTCACGGATCGAGCAAGTACTCACCATTTCCGGGTGTCGTGCCCCACCCCTATGACGACTACATCCTACACTGTAAAAGAAGTAATGTGAAACTTACATTGTACAGAACAACGCAGACAAATATATTCAAGGGGATGCGGAAGAAGTTCATGATGGTGCTTCTGGCTTCCTCCGGGATGTATTGGGATCTCATCTTCATGATTGATGGCCAGAATATTCCAACACATGCCTCAAATATACAGAACCCTAGAAGCTGGATGCATCCGGAAAAAGAGATTCCTCCTCTTTTCACCTTTGAAGGCTCTACAAAGAACTGCACTTTCACATCAGGGAAGCTTTTGCAATCAGACAAACAGTGGAATCAAACAGAGAACAACCCAGAAAACAAGGATTCTGTCCGAAGCAAAACATACAGTCATTATTATTGGGAGCAAGAGCGAGGCAGCGGAAACAACAAAGACGATCTGCATGTAGCTTTCCGCTTTGGGAGATGAACGTGCCAACAAGCGAGACGCGAGGGAACTTCCGAGCATCGAAGCCAACATAAATGTCGCGAAAATGAATCCATGGGGGATCTCCTCGTCGTTTGGGCTAAGAGCAGGAGTCCATAGGAATACAAATGTATACATGGATCCTTCAAAAAGTGACTGGATGGCACCCAAAAGAGCAATCTTTTCATCTGATGAAGGAAAAAAATTGGTTTTTTAATTGATAATCACAAACCCTTATGCAAGTAACAAACGGACATAAAAAGGACAAGCAGAAAGCAGCCTTGAACTGGTTTCTGAACCTACCAGAAGCAATGGCCATGGCAGCACCCTTGAACTGGGTAAGCAAGTCCTTGTTTTCTGAAGGATCGCCATAATTTTCTGTCCATGATGATAGAATGATAGCCATTCCAATGGCAAGGAAGCATGCAGCAGCATCAAACGGTGCCACAGGGCCAAGTGAAAAGGAATCAACGAGCAGATTCCCGAATAGTCCAGCGATGATAGCAACGAGACCATTTCCAAGAAATATCGCCTTTGAGAAAGTCAATGATAGCCATTGCTGATCAAAACCCCTCTGCAAGGCATCAACAAGGAAAGAATACAAACTTCATATATACATATATACAAATGGTATCTTCAGCTATAGTCACAGATTCGATTCAAAGAATTTTGGCTTAAAAAAGCTGCCCCAAACCTTAAAGTGCTCGGCAACAAGCCATGATTCAAAGGCTGAAAACAGAAGCGAAGTGGCAATGCCTCCCAAAACACGCCCTATCATCAGAACTTTGTATTCAGGAGAATGCTTGGTGATACAGCTCAGTATGTACGTAATGCAATACGTAATACATGCTCTCTTACGACCCCTGAAAACAGAACACATCAATAAGCAGTTGACGAATGATACTTATAGGAAGTTTATTATAACTTTGAGAGGAAAATCTCACTGTTTGTCGGCCAGAGATCCAACGATTGTACCGAATAACATGGAGGAACCAAAACCAGCAATGAAAAGCTGTCCGATCTCCCCTTTTCCAAATCCGTAAGTACTGTAAAGGTAATACACATATGGACCTTGCAACCAGTCTCCCGCTGTCATCACAAAAGATTGACGAAAAACCAAATCAACATTTGCGGTCTGCACATTAATTCTAAGACAAATAGCCTTAATTGTAAGCTAAATTCAGCCAAAGTTTTCTTGATAAAGTTTAGAACTTTAAGTTGATACCATCAAAAGAACAGTATGAATGTATTTTTCACTGGATTCGCGTGATTCATCTTCTTCTTCTCCACTCATCAAATTAGGTTTCCGCCAATCCGTAATCCAAAATGACAAATCAGATTAACCAAACCAACTAGCTCAACATCAAACAAATACATCTCCCATCTCTTCGTGTTTCCCATGAAATATCGAACTCTCTCCCTAAGGCAACTAACATTTCCTCTGAACGACTGAACTCGGCAACCAAACAACAATAGAACGACATACAGATTTGAATCGCCCACCAAACCCATTGATTAAACTCTAACACCAATCAGATCGGATCGGCATCGGATCGGATCGACATGAATAATGTTAACGTATGGAAATCGAGCAAAATGAAGCAAATTTGCGAGCTAGCAGGGATCAACATCGTTACCCATCATGAGCGAATAAACGAGGAGGTAATTGTTCTTGAAGGAATTGAAAGCAGAAGAAGTGTTGATCCGATCCTTATTGTTCTTGCTGAGCTCCATGGCGGCGACAAACACGCCAAGAGCTCCGAACACCATGTAGTAGAACACCTCCATTGTCGGAAAAACTCCGACGGATCCAAGACCGTAGCTAAGATTTGTGGGGAGAAGTATCTGTTTTGCGTCACAGCCACTGCTTCTTTCTTCGGTCTCAGATCTTCGTCCTCGGCTCTTAAAAAAGATCACTGACGGGGAAATGCGATCAGCCTTTGACCCCACTTCGAGTTGCACCTTCGTGTGAAACTTGGTCTACAATGTACAATAGCGAAGCGTTAGCGTACGAATACCACGGTGCGCGAGACGCAGAGGATACATTTTCTGGAAAAGCGGATAACGGTGAGAATGTGCCAGATAACACGTGGCAAGATCTGAAGGGATTGATCTGAAAATCAACGGTTAAAAAATGTCGGTGGGACAAGGTAACAACGGAGACTTTTTTGGCGTCCGTCGGATCACATAAGGAGAGCGACCCAGTTGAAGAATTGCGTTTCATCGTGTAACGTCAAACCGGTTAAACCGATTTTTTGGTGTAACCGTCCCGGTTAATCAATGAAATTAAAGTTCGAAACTTTATTTTCTGAATGAAGGATAATGATTTGAGAAACCAGAAGCAGAAGTACAATGCTAAAATCATTTGATTTCTATGACAAACAAAAACACCGAAGTAAAAACAAAAGGTGGGTGCCAAGGCAATGCCCAATTCACACCGACACCAGAATCCTGCAAAAGATTCATCCTTTTGAACTCAGCTATACAAATGAAAAAAAAAATCATTGGGGTTCTTCTTCTTGAGAATCTGACTGGAGGTTAATGATTTGAGAAACCAGAAGCTTCGAAAGACCACTAATGGCGGCTTGGACGTCGTCTGGATCCCTTTGGCTTCTCCATACAGAGGCTTGCGAGCTGAACCCGGAATACTCTCCTGCAGCAACCTGCGTCTTCTTTGATGAACCAAGAGCCTTTTGCAAGTCCAACTGTGACAGAGGCCGTGGAATCTGAAAACATTTACAACTCAAAACCCTCAGTTCTTGAAACCAGACTATGGAAATAACCCTAAAGTGTTCAGATTATCCGTTTACTCACCGAACAATGTTTCCCGTTTTTCTCCTCCTTTAGGAGATCTCTGATAGGGAAGTAAGCTGCTTTCTTGCAGAGCTCGAAAATATCCGATCCAGTGTAGCCTTCACATAAGCCAGCAACATAATCATAGTCGATACCGGACTCGACCCTCTCACCTTTCAGAGTCACTTTCAGAATTTCGGCTCTCTCCCTTCGGTCAGGCATCCCAATTTCAAAGGCTTGAGGAAGACGCCTCAGTATTGCTTCATCGAGTTCTGATGGCCTGTTAGTTGCAGCAAGAACCATCACCCTTGCATTCTCTATAGTAAAAAACAATAATATCCATTCATAAGTGCCGAATCCTTACAGAAGGCATGCTTCAAGATACACTAGTTTGCATGATGAGGGGAAAAAAGAAATTAGACACTACGAATGCAACTTACGGTCAGTGCTAAATCCATCCCACAACGCCATAAACTCGGTCTTCATGTTTGCCATCGCTTCATGATCTGTTGACCGACGCTGGCCAAGAAAGCTGTCAACCTCATCGATAAATATAATAGCGGGTTGGAGTTTGTATGCCAAGCTGAATACAGCAGCAACTGAAAAACGGGACAACTCTCATATTAGTAACACACATCAATCAAACAAAAGGTTTAGCAGGGAAAACGTAGAAATTTGAAACTTAAGCCAACAAAATGAGATATACGCCGAAAAAGATATATGCATACCTAGCTTCTGAGCATCACCGAACCACTTGCTCATCAGATTTGAAACCCTTACATTAATAAAAATAGCTCCTGATTCTTTGGCGATAGCCTTAGCGAGCATTGTCTTCCCGGTTCCAGGAGGACCATACAGCAAGACACCCTTTTGAGGACCAAGCAGCTTCCCATGAGAAAACAGATCGGGTCTTCTCAGAGGCAGAATCACAAGCTCATAAAGAGACTGCTTGATAGACTCCAAGCCTCCGATCAAATCGAACTCTACATCAATGTGGTCTGGATTTATAACATCACAAGCTATCACATCCTGTTCATGTGACACAGAGAAAAGCACATGTAAGGGAACAAATTAGCCCCTAACCTTCTCATTGAAGCACTATACAGAACAGATGAGAAAAGAAACAAAACTATGGACACGGATTTTTTCTAGACATTATAGGACAGAGAAGAATGCTGAAGAATTTCTAATATCATAGAAGTGAATCTCATGCATAAACATTGTCAGCCTCAAATTGCATCAAATTCCCCACAATCTAAGGCATGAACGCTTCAATCAAACCTCCTCCACACCCATTTTACATTAACTGTGAATGAGTTCTGAATTGAAACCGTAAAAACTACAGAAAGTACCCTCTGAACGACCTAAGAAACATATGAGCACAAGATTTGGATATCTTCAATTCATAAAACTCAAACCCTGATAGCTTTAGAATCACAGAAATTCAGGTCGGTAATTCAAGAACACCAAAACTAAGTACCTCGTAGGGATTGGTCTGGATAAGAGGACGACCGAGACGCTTGGCGATTTCCTTATTATGCTCTAGCGCCTTTTTGGCCGCCTCACGGTTCGGATCGAGATGTCGGAGACCGGCGAACAGAACCAAACAGCTTAGCGCCGCGCTCGCCGCGTACAGTATCAGCTCTTGTAAGAATTTCGTCTCCGACGAACGCCCCATTCTTCCTACCAAACAAAAACTTCAAACTCTCGTAGATAATCTAAAAAATTAGGGTTCGGAGGCGAAGAAGTGCGTATCCAAAACGGGCCGAATATCCGCAGTTCCTGTGGACGACGAAAGGGTTTTTTATGAAAGAGCGTGTGGATCGAGGAAAGAAGAAGAAAGTTCATCCTCCGAAATGACGGAAACAGCCTCAGTGGCACTATCGTAATTTCGACGTTACAGATTCAGACATTCAGTTGGTGGGCCTCAAAAGTTTAAAGGTCAAACGCCCAATTTACCGAGGCCCAACATACCTCGACACACGTGTCTAATAAATTTTTTAAAGATTTTATTATGATTAATACGAATTTTAAATTTTAAAAAAATAGACGAACTTTTTTTTTTTGGATATAATAGACGAACTTTTTTCAATTCTAAATTAAATTATAAATTTTGAAACGGTTTATAAAACAATTATACGACACTTAAAAATTTTTAATCTTTGTAAAATTTTATGTAATTTTATGGAATTTTTGTAAAAGTAATGATGTTTAATTAGAAATCAGAAAAAACGTGAGTAAATTTTTTTTTGAAATTTTAACATTACTATATTGTTAAAAAATTAATAATTTAATATATAGAATTATTTTATATTGTTGGTAATCCCATGGTGTCAGAAAAAAGAGTTGTGACTTCAGTTTTCCATGTGAAGCTTTTGCAATCAGACAAACAGTGGAATCAAACAGAGAACAACCCAGAAAACAAGGATTCTGTCCGAAGCAAAACATACAGTCATTATTATTGGGAGCAAGAGCGAGGCAGCGGAAACAACAAAGACGATCTGCATGTAGCTTTCCGCTTTGGGAGATGAACGTGCCAACAAGCGAGACGCGAGGGAACTTCCGAGCATCGAAGCCAACATAAATGTCGCGAAAATGAATCCATGGGGGATCTCCTCGTCGTTTGGGCTAAGAGCAGGAGTCCATAGGAATACAAATGTATACAATTTCAAGACACTTTATATGAAAATCCGTAGATATAATTTAATAAAATGGATAAAATCTGATATAAAAAATAATGAAATCGTAAGATAAAGTGAAAAAAAATGCAACCGTATATAGAAGATTCGAGTAATAATGTATTAAACAGGGAATGATCGTATTTCTTGGGATTATTAAATTATTTTCCACGTTTTGAAGAATTTGTTCTTTGGTTTTACATGGACAAAAGAGGATTCGATTGACTAATGTCTAAGCTACCCCTGGTCAACAACAAAATTCATGGCAATCATAGAGGCTAATTTAGTCATTTTGTTCCAAAGTTGGACGGTACAGAGGCCGAACTCCATTTTCCTTCGTCTTTTTGCTAATTCGAGCTTTGCAAATATCGAAATTCCAAAAACAGGCAAAAAAAAAAGGTTTCCTTTTTCATGAAAACTTGTAAAGAAATTGTACTCTTTTGATTAACGAAACGCTTTTTTGATTCATTTGGTATCTGGGTTTCGGTTTCCAGTGCTCTTCCAACCTGAATTCTGGGTTCAGACGGGTTTTGTCTGAATTGGCTGATGATTTTGATCGTGTTTGCCGTTGAGAAGAAATGTTTTCAGATTTGAAGAAGTTTCTTACATTCGAAGAAGTATCGAAGCACAACAAAACCAAGGATTGTTGGCTTATAATTTCCGGCAAGGTTAGATCTTTTCCTCTTATTTTGAAGAACTTCTCTTTGAATCTACTTCACGAGGACCGGTCCTGTCTGAAGTTAGTTTGTGTTTGTCCCGATGATTTGGACATGTAGACGTTTGAGATTCATGGTTGTTCTTGTCTGAAGATTGACGCTTGTTCTTGAACTCGATTCCTGGTATACGATGTGACACCATTCATGGATGATCATCCAGGAGGTTACGAGGTTTTGCTGTCATCAACAGGTGAAAAGATCAGTTCTTGCTCTCACTCATTAGATCACCTGCGCTCTTTGATCCATTCAGACAACCAGTCGTTTTTCTCAAAATGTTTTGTGTAGGGAGATGTCGACCACAACGACACGGCAAGGGATATGATGCATCAGTACTTCAACGGGGAGATTGATTCCTCGACCTTTCCCACGGAAAAAACATATGCCCCACCGCAACAACCGGCCTATAACCAGGAGAAGACCCCAGATTTCGTGATAAAGATTCTTTGGTTTCTGGTTCCGATCTTGATCTTGGGTCTGGCCCCCCGGTTCGTCGTTACACCAAGAAAGAGTATAAGGCCCCCGTGGTTCGCGATATATATATAAGATGATTGAAGAATGTAATGCCGGTGCTTTTTATATGGTCATAGATTGTTGCATCGCGTTTTCATCGAGATCTTGCTGATTCTTGACAAACCCGGAACGATAATAATGCGTCGTTAGCTCCAGTCACTATCTTACCTGGTTGGATTCAGTTGCTAGTACCTTTCTTTCTTCTTCCAGCATATCTTTTCTTCAACAGATTGAGCCATGTGGGCACAATGTTCTGTTGGGCAAGACAAGAGTTCAGTTTGGTTATTTTCAGACAACCATGAAGCTGTAGTGAACATAGGATTGGCTTTGTTCGATATAAATATGGTCCATACAAGATGGTATTGTGGAGAAGACAATGATTCAGAGTAATCCTCAGCATTCAAGAGGAATGTCTGTATATCGTCATCTGGTTTACAGCGGAAGTGACATAGTTTCATATTCTCTGTGTTGTAGAAAGAAACATAAAGAGAAACAAAAGAAGAACATTCCCGGTTAAGGCAGACAAATCGAGCAGAGAGTGTGCTTGTTCGGTTAGAACAGGCAGAGATAAACACTACAAGAAAATCTTGATATAGCGATGGAATTTGCGACGGAATTTTTCCGTTGCAAAGAAATTACGACAGAATTCGACGAATTTGCGACGGAATGCGAAAATTTTTATTCCGTCGCAATTAGTCGCAAAATCCGTCGCAAATTTGCGACGGAATACGACGGAAACGTTGTCGTCGCAGAACCAAACATTATTTGCGATAGAAATTTTAAAATTACGGATTTGCGACAGATTTGCGACAGAAATTTCTGTCGCAAATATTAATTTTATTTATTTTTAAATTTATGTTATTTATTTTTGGAATTTGCGACAGATTTACGACAGAAATTTCAGTCGCAAATCTAAATTTTATTTTTTTCCGCTATTTTCGATGAAAAATTTTAAATTTTCGCGGTTTATTTTTCGTTTTGCGACGGGTTGCGACTGCAATATCCGTCGCAACACTTAATAAAAGCTGCGACTTCGTCTTTCTCCTCCAGACTTCGAATTTTTTTTAAAAAAAATCTCAATCTTCTCCAATCTTCTCCAACAAATTGTTTTTCTTCAAAATTCGCCAAGGTATGTGTATATATATCGTGTATATGGATTTGTATATGTATGTATTGTGTATATATATATATGTGAATGTGAATATGTTATGTGTATGTGTGTATGTATATGTGTATGCGAATGTATATGTGTTTATGTATGTATATGTGTATGTGTGTGTGTTTATGTATGTGTGTTGTGTATGTATGTGAATGTGAATATGAATGTATATGCATATATATAAATGTTTATGTGTGTTTATGTGATGTGTATGTGAATATATATATATATATATGTATGTGTATGTGTATATGTGAATATGTATGAATGTGTGTTTATGTATGTGTGTAATGTATATGTATATGTGTATATATATGTATGTGTATGTAAATTTTGTGTATGAATGTGTGTTTATGTATGTGTGTGTATATGTATATATGTGT
>NW_010966986.1:1026320-1030778 GCF_000463585.1 Tarenaya hassleriana
TATATGTATAATTATGTGCATATGTGTAATATATATGTATGTGTATGTAAATTTATGTGTGTATATATGTGTATGAATGTGTGTTTATGTATGTGTATATGTGTATGTATATATATGTCTATATGTAAATGTATATGTGTATGTGTATATATATATAAATTTATGTGTATATGTGTAATGTATACGTATATGTGTATGTGAATATACATATATATGTGTATATGTATAATATATTTTTTTTATATTTTTTTTAAATTAAAAAAAATATTTGCGACGGATTTTTCTGTCGCAAATCCGTAGTAAACGTAGATTTTTTTGTTTTTTTTAAATATTAAAAAAGATATTTGCGACAGAAAAATCTGTCGCAATTCTGTCACAAAACTCGGATTTTGTCCGTCGCAATTTTGCGACAGATTAACGACCGACAAACTTTTGCGACAACAATATACGGACAGAAATGATTCTGTCGCAATCTGTCGCAAATTTGTAATTGCGACAGATATTCTTGTGTAATTGCGACAGATTTTTCTGTCGCAAATTTTGATGTTTCTTGTAGTGAAACCTTAAACATTGTCTAAAAAGATCGATCAGAACAAGTAAAGCATCTAACTTTATGATTCGATCTTGTCGTGGAGGATCACGACGAGGTGATGAGCGTCATCTAGAAGCTTCCACACATCGAGCTGTCTGGCGATGCTGTTACATTCTTCCACGATCTCATCCATGCTATTGTATTTTTGTATGATCAGTTTCCTACGCAACACTAAGGTCGCTATAGCGTAGAGCAATAGATCATCGGTGGGCGGTGCCTATTGCCGGATTCTGCTCCACAGAGGTTTCCTGCAAATCCCGGCTCCAATGGCGGCATGATCCGCCCGCATCTCTTTCCAGAGCTGTAATTTTTTAGAGTAAATAAATGAAAATTTAGAGCTTGTCGAACGATTCAAGTAAATTACGAGTACGGTGGAGGAAGAAAATACTTTTATATGTCATTCATGAATGATTAAATATTAAGGATTCGTCGGAAAATGTTACGTTCAATACATAACATGAAAAATGATCTCATGAAAATCGAGTTGTAGCTCAAATAAACGAGCGAGTAGCCTATTTTTTCTGAAAAATAAATGTTAGATTTGATAATCGGACCGCAACTCGAATAAACGAGCAAATAGTCTACTTTTTCTGAGAAATAAAGGTTGAATTTGATAATCGGGTATAACTCGAAAAACCGGGTAGGTAGTCTATTTTTCTGAGTAATAATGCTCAGATTTTATAATCGGGTTGTAGTTCGGAAAAACGAACGGGTAGTCCGCTTTTTCTGAGTAATTCGAAAATAAACGAAAAATCGCAACTGTTCGAAGATAATTTCCGATTTCTTCATACCTTTCGATAGTTGGAGTGTTTATAAACACGCTTGAACATCCTAACACGATATACAATAGATCTAAGTCATTTTTGAGAGATTTGAGAGTATTTTTGTGATTGTTTTTGCAAAACATTCACAAAAGCTTTTTGTTTTTTTTTCTTGCGTTTTCTTGTGTTTATGTTTTTAGGAGAGCAAACTACGATCACTTTTCTATTCATTGTATCTCAAAAACGTATTTCGGGAAGTTCTTTGCTCATATAGGACGAAATAATATTTTTCGAAAAGTGCACACACGTCTTGAAGAGTTATCCGGTTCTCAATTTACTTTTATATTCTTTTGTATCCTAATATCTAACAAGAAGGAGGGTATGTTCAAATGTGAGTTTCTCTCCTACACATCACCTATACCATCCTGTAACGAAGCTGCAATGTTCGGCTTGGAGATTTTCTAAGTGCATGTAATGTTGCGAGTCCTTGCATCTGATTATTCTCAATACCCCCATTCTTCTTACCAAGCAAAAACAAATGAGATGTAGACAAAAGCTTTAAACTCTCGTAGATAATCTAAAAAATTAGGGTTCGGAGGCGAAGAAGTGCGTATCCAAAACATGCCGAATATCCGCAGTTCATATGGACAGCGAAAGGGTTTTTGATGAAAGTACGAAAATAGCCTCAGTGGCACTATCGTAATTTTGAAACTATCAGATTCGGCATTCAACCATGCTCAGAAGCAAAAGATCCATGGTCTCGGGCCTTCAAACAGTGAATCCAATTAATCGAGACCCATCATATTTCCATTCACATATATCTAATCCGAATGTGGGTAAAGTGGATTGAAACTATATGTTTTTAATCCATTTAAAAACAGATCGGATTGATTCAAGTAAAAAAATGATAGGTTGGCAAGTCGGGCTTCGCTTCCGGAACCCTCTTTCTGTACCAACAGATTCTAAAACTTTTGATATGTTAGTCTTCTTCTCATATACACACGTGGAGTCAAGGGTATCAATCGTGGCGGATCGGCCCGATCCACAGTTGGCGCGAAGACTTCAGCTTCGGATTTGGATCGGTCCGATTTTTTAGGCCTAAAAAATCAAATCCAAAATTCGGCCCTATAAAACTTGGGTTTAGATCGAGTTCAGATCGGTCCGATCCACTTAATACATAATACATATAAAAAAATCAGATTTTATATGTTTTTTTTATAATTAGAAGGTTCACTAAACCTTCGCATCACTTAATCTTCTGTAGTCCTGAGTCAGTTTTTAGTCACGTAATTAAACGATTTTATCATCTCTCGACCACTAGACTACCAACTAATCAGACAGATTTTATTTGTTTGTAACTATTTTTTCAAAAAAAAAATCGGGCTTTCAGATCGGTCGGAAACTCATCGAGTTTAGCCTGAGTGTGATTTAGTCCAACCCCCAAAAACCCAAAACTTTTTAGACCTAAATTTTAAACCCAAAATCCGGTATTTTGGGATGGATTCGGGTCGTGCGAGATTGATACCCCTAACGTGGACCCACATTGCACAGGTATGATACTTTTGTACTGTCACGGATGGGACATGTCACTGCCCTTTTGTTTGTTTATATCTAACTTTCTTCTACATTCGGCAAATTGCTTGTGTTTCGAAGCGACGACGTCAGTCCCTGCCTTGCACAATTTTGGAAAAACTAATTAGGTTTGCTATTTGTTTTATTTTTGTTACAAGGAAAAAAGACCCTTAGCATTTCAAGACACTATATGAAAATCCATAGATATAATTTAATAAAATGGATAAAATCTGATACAAAAAAATGCAACCTTAGGTATATATCAGATTCGAGTAATAATGTGTTAAACAGGAAATAATCATATTTGTTGGAGTATTAAATTATTTTCCACTTTTGAGATTAGGTTCTAAAGAATTTGTTCTTTGGTTTTATGTGGAACCAAAACGGGATTCGATTGACTAATGTCCAATCTACCCCTGGTCAACAAAAAACTCTGGCAATCACAAAGGCTAATTTAGTCATTTTGTTCCAAAGTTTGGGCTCTTTTTAAAGCGGGGGCCGAACTCCATTTTCCTTCGTCTTTTTGCTGATTTGAGCTTTGAAGTCATCGAAATTCCAAAAAAAGGCAAAAAAATATCCTTTTTTTGTCTGTAAACTTGTAAAGAAATTAAGAGTGTAAAAGCAATTCGGTTCGCTCGCGTTAGACTCAGAATATACGAGTCTAACAAAAAAGGGTCAAACAAACCGCATTGATTCGCATATAAGAAAAAAAAATATTTTTTAAAATTTTTAATATTTTTATATAGAAATTATATTTTTATTAGATATTTAGTTTATTTTATTTAAAATTTTAAAATTTATTTTTATTTTTTAAAATATTTTTTAAATTTATATATTTGGTTCCTGGATGGGTTCGTTTGTTTTGATTTGGTTAGGTTCTATTTTTGACTCGTTAAGAAACAGTTCGGGTTGGGTGGAATAAAATATTCCTAGATGGGAAGGAGCGGGGGGCCAGCCCCTTTACACCCCTAGCAACTCTCTTGATTAACGATACGTCTTATTTGAATCTGGGTTTCGATTTTCAGTGCTCGCCCAACCTGAATTCTGGGTTCATATGGGGTTTTGTCTGGATTGGCTGATGGTTTTGATCGTGTTTGCAGTTGAGAAGAAATGTCTTCAGATTCGAAGAAGTTTCTGACATTCGAAGAAGTTTCCAAGCACAACAAAACCGAGGATCTCTGGCTTATAATTTCCGGCAAGGTTAGAGCTTTTCCTCTTCTTTTGAAGAACTTCTCTTTGAATCTAACTTCACGAGGATCGGTCATGTCTGAAGTTGGTCTGTGTTTGTTCCCGATGATTTGGACATGTGTAGTGGTATGAGATTGATTGTGTTCTTGTCTGAAGATTGACGCTTGTTCTTGAACTCGATTTCAGGTATACGATGTGACACCATTCATGGATGATCATCCAGGAGGTGACGAGGTCTTGCTGTCATCAACAGGTGAAAAGATCAGTTCTGGCTCTCACTCATTAGATCAACTCTGCTCTTTGATCCATTCAGATAACTAGTCGTTTTTCTCGGAATGTTTGTGT
>NW_010966986.1:1030788-1032651 GCF_000463585.1 Tarenaya hassleriana
GAAGGATGCAACCAGCGATTTTGAAGATGTCGGCCACAGCGACACAACAAGGGATATGATGCATCAGTACTTCATTGGGGAGATTGATTCCTCGACCGTTCCCACGAAAAGAACTTATGTTCCACCGCAACAACCGGCCTATAACCCGGACAAGACCCCGGATTTCGTGATGAATATTCTTCAGTTTCTGGTTCCGATCTTGATCTTATGTGTGGCCCTCGTGGTTCGTCGTTACAACAAGAAAGAGTAGGATTTCCAAAACAGATACGATATCTTCTGTCCCTGGCATTTCTCTCTCGCGATGTAAGATTGATTGAAGAATGTAATACACCGGTGCTTTATATATAGTCCTAGATTGTTGCATCACGTTTTCATTGAGATCTTTCTAATTCTTGTCAAACCCCGAACGATAATAATGCATTGTTACTTTGTTAGCTTCGGTCACTTTCTTACCTGGTTGCACTTTTTGATTCAGTTGCTATTACCTTTCTTTCTGCTTCCGGCATGTCTTTTCTTCAACAGATTGAGACATGTGGGCACAAGGTTCTGTTGGGCAAGAGCTCAGTTTGGTTATTTTCAGATAACCATGAAGCTGTGGTAAACATAGGATTGGCTTTGTTCAATATAAATATGGTCCATGCAAGATGGTATTGTGGAGAAGACAATGATTCAGAGTAATCCTCAACATTCAAGAGGAATGTCTGTTCTATCGTCATCTGGTTTACAGTGACATAGTTTTGTGTTCTCTGTGTTATAGAAGGAAAAATAAAGAGAAACAAAAGAGCATGCCCTGTTAAAGCAGACAAGTCGAGCAGAGAGTGTGCTTGTTTGGTTAGAACAGGTAGAGATTAACCTTAAACCCTGTCTAATAGGGCTTTAGAGGTCGATCGGAACCAGTAAAGCATCAAACTTTATGATCCGATCTTGTCGTGGAGGATCACAACGAGGTGATGAGCGTCATCTAGAAGCTTCCACACATCGAGATGTCCGGCCATGCTGTTACATTCCTCCACGATCTCATCCATACTGTTGTATTTCTGTATGATCAGTTTCCTACGCAGTACTAATGCCGCTATAGCGTAGAGCAACAGATCATCGGTGGGCGGTGCCTGTTGCCGGATTCTGCTCCACGGAGATTTTCCGCCAACACCGGCTCTAATGGCGGCTTGATCCGCCCACATCACTTCCCAGAGGCAGAGGGTCTGTTCAAATGTGAGTTCCCTCCTAAACATCACCAATACCATCCTGTAAACGAAGCTGCAATCTTCGGCTTGGAGATTTTCCAAGTGCTTGTAAAGCTGCGAGTCCTTGCATTTGATTATTCTCGATACGAGGTTTAGCTGTCTTTGGATACCTGCTTCGTCGAGCCTGAAATTATGGCGAGCCTTCTTCATGAAACCCACGAAGCACCAGAAAGCCTCGTGATCATCCGTGATCACGGCCATGATCGGGGAAAGCAGGTCGCTCATCCCCTGGCAGTATCCGATCTCGGGATCATATAGAGCATATGCTTCGAGAATGGCGACGAGCCGGGCGGCGTGGAAGAGCCTGCAGGGCTCTAGGTGGTCATAGTCTTTTAACCCGACGGATTCAGCAGAACGCCGTGCTCTGCTTTCTGTAACTGCAGAAGCTTTTGGGGAATAGGTCGCCCATTCAGAATCAGCTCGCAGTGCATCAAGGCGGATGATACGCTGCCATGTAGAGAAATCTTCATGCACCTCGACCTCTGATCGGATTTCGGGACTTTTCTCTCGGTTTCTCTCGTCGCTAAACATAAACGACGGGAATCGCAAAACATCTTCGGGGTCTTCACTGGAGTCTGAATCAGATGACTCGGAATTCGCTGCAGAGATATCTTTCCCT
>NW_010966986.1:1032717-1055330 GCF_000463585.1 Tarenaya hassleriana
GGGCGGAGGGTTCGGGTTCGGGTTCATCCACGAATCCGATGTTATGGCTGTTGATCTCTCCGAAAGGAGACTCGGTAGCTTCTTCGGGGCAGCACCGATCATCACCAACATCAGATGAATTTCCATTGCAACCATTTTGATTACTTCCATTGCAGCAGGTCAGAAGCATCCGGCACTGTCTCTGCAGTTTCTCATACTCCTTCCTGCATTCACAGACCAAAGTGAACTTCCCACACAAGACAGAAGATTGTCTGAACCTGCAGCATTATACAAACAAGACCGAACTGGGTCTGTTTTTTTCTAACCTTTTCTCGGTTCTTACCACCTCTCTTTCTTCACCGGAGCTGTTCAAGTCATACCTGCAATAAAAGAGACGAAAACCGCTTTCAGGTTTCGTATTCGGACACACCGAAATCGCGGTTGCAGAACACTCACACTCCGAGTAGGAACAACCACACTTCTGGTCGGATGCTGGAATCAACACCCTACGACGAAGACAACATGACAAGGCGACGGCGTGTCAGAACCATAGACCAGATGAGATTAGATCATGAAACAAGAGATGGGCTACGTGGCAAAAAACTCACTCTGCTTCTGACTTTCTTCAGGAATCCAACCCCGCCATCACGGAATTTGCCCTCCGGCGTGAACAAACTCTTCCACTGTTGCGGCGTGAGTGCCGGTTTCCTTTTCCGGCGAGACCACGGAGATTTCCGCCGACTCCTACACAAGAAACATACACAAAGAAAGATGACTAAGCGAAAAAGAGAGACTTTACTGAAGATTTTCTGAGAAATTATGAAGCTTGAGCATCACTTAAGCTGAAACATGGGATGAACACAGCAAGCAACTAAACGGGCACTCGGAGACAGCTTAAGATCGGATCTGCGAATCGAAATCTTACAACTTTTGGTGACACTCTTTTCCTGGGTCAGTGACACTCACCGATCGGACGAAGGGGTCGAATATTGGGATGAAGGGTTCGCTACGAAAAGAACCGATCGGAGATGGGTCCAAGAAGAAGAGGAAGAAGCCGAAAACGTCGGATTCCCAGACGAAGTGGAGGTGTGGCTTCGCCGTAACGCTTTCATGATTTCATCTAATCTCAAACTTAAATCTACCAAATCAAATCATCCAAAATAAATTTTCCGGCTCGTTATGTAGCGGACTAAGGATAATCAAGGGGAACAAAGCCATTCCTCGATGAAAAGTATCGGACACGGCGAATCTCCGTAGCAACGCCGCAGGTGGCAGAGCCCCCGCCGGAAGGTAAGCAGCGGCGGAAGCCCGGCATCGAAATGACCGATTTGTCACTCCCTCAGAGAGAGAGAGAGAGAGGAATCTGTCACTGTGTAATGTTTCACCGTTGATCCTCCGCCGCGTCTTCTTCGGCACCCCGAAGCTGAAAAGAGAAGAAGCCTCTGTCTCTGTCTAACCACTTTGCTCTGTCTGTGTTTCCTTTTTTCAGTTCTTTTCTTTCCTTTTTTTCTTTTGTACACAAAAATTGCCCTTTCTCGCGCGTGAGATCACGGGCTCGAGAAACTCCACGCGCCAATGGTAGCTGGACCAAATGATTAAACGGCGTCGTTACTTTTGGTTTTACTTTCGTTCTTTGCGGATATTTACAGGCGCGCCGTATCTGAATGACACGTGTCATCCAAAGTTAAAGTCCTAGTGAGATTTTACTTCCCCGACCGGACGTTACAGCAACATAATTATGATTCATTAATAGAATTATATCAAATTACCTAAAAGTAGATATAATCATTTCAAGTTGACCTATTAAACTCTACTAGATCCTATATTTTTACTCAAAAATCAGTTAAATGATGAGATTATTTTATAATTTTATTCGTTCGTAGACATTATATTTAGTTAAAACAAAATATATACGATATTCCATAAAACGAAACGTAATTTGTGTTTATATATAATATTATAATACGTTTCCGGATTTATGTTAACCATAGTTGGAAAGTGTTTGACGACACAAAGCGTAGATAACGTAACAGTTCGTCTCCACTCTCAACGGTCTATTGTGAGTTTAAACACACATGATTTTGGAAATTAATGGGATTTGAAATGGGGAAATTCAATACTATATATGAATGGAAAACACGTCAAAAAGACAAGTTGTGGACATAAACAAACGTTTTATCTTCTAGGGCTAAGCATTTTTTGTTGCTTGAAAGACAAGGCATGTCCATGTATAATACATTGATTTCATTGGTAAGATTAATCATTGGGAGAAATAAAAAGTTGTCTAAGTCCCCATCTCTAGGTCAAAGTAGCCTTATCAATAAATTAATTTCTAATAAATTATTCAACATTGAGCACCTTTTATTTATAATAATTATCATGAAATAAAATACTAGCATGAAAGGTGGTGGGGATGATGCAATTCAGCCTGTAATGGATCGGATGATCCTGTCATGTGGGAAAGATATTTGGGTTTTTTTTTTGTTATATTCCTTTTTTAAGTGTTTCTATTTTGTTTTTATAACAAAAAATATATATATCAATTTGTTTATTCAGAATTCGGTTGGGTTCAAATTGTGGTCAATTCGAATTTGACTTTTATTTTTTTATATTTAAATTGTATTTTTAATGGATATTTGACTTATTTTGTTTTGATTTTTAATTTTTAATGTAACGTTTTTTTAGTTAAATTTTTTATTTGTCGAATCGGTTCGTTTGGCATAATCCAAAATGAATTGGATTGAACCAACTAATTTTTGATTTACCAAAAAACGGATCAAACCAACCTGAATTAAAAAAAAAAATCTGAAATTGAGACGGAATGGATTGGGCAAGGCCGGATCAACCCGTTTTATACCCTACTTGGACCTTCATAGGTTGTGTAATGTGTAGATTAGGGTTGTATATATGACGTGTCTACATTGGGCTGATCCTAATAGGCCTAAATAAAGTAGGCCCATTGGGCCTCCACAAAACCATTTCCACACAGGTGAGGAAACTGTCCTATAAATACGGGAGGATCCGCCTCTTCGTAAAATTTCCCATTACGGTGCCCAATTATTGTCTGTCAATCTCTTCTCTCTCGCGCACTTCGTCTCCTCCCCGTCAACCCCTCCCTCCATTGTCACTCACTGATCCCATGCGGTCAATTTCTTCGTTAACCGGAGTTTCATCAGCTCTCAGCCCGTGTTTGCCGTAGGATTTTTTGGTATCTGTTCCAGGTTACGATTCTAGGGTTTCTTCCCTGCTTTCCGATAAACCCTAGACTTCGGTGTCAACAGAGGTGTACGAGTTGGAGCTGACTCGGTGGGTTTTGTTGCAATGGAGTCCGCTGCTGGCGTAGCCGCTACTCGTGGTTGTTCTATGCGGATTCCTTCGCCGTCATCGTCCCGGAAAGAATGGCGTGCCGTTTCAGATCCTCATTCTGGTGGAAATTCTGCGGATGATGCGGTAATATGCTCCCGGAGACGTGAATATTTCTGATTTTTTAGTTTTTTTTTGTCTTGGAACTTTGCGGAATGGTAGAAATCGGTGAGCTGAACCTGGGGTTTTGGTTGTCTGGTACTGTTTTATTTGCTTTTCTACGACTTGAGCCTCGCACTGTCGGTTTGTAATGCCGTTGCTCAGTTGAATGCTGGCTTTTGTGAGGACTGATAAGAAGGAAACGCAAGGAAACGCTGCTTTTGTGTAGTATGTGTGCTGTTGATTTGTCTGCCTATGGTAGTTATTACTTTTAGCATGATATTAGAGTTATCTTGGTGTTGGTTTGGTGCTCTTGTTAACAATGGAGCAAAAGGGTTTTGTTTTCATTTTGGCTATTTCGCTTGAAAAATACATGCATATGTTCGTCTTCCAGCAAATATTGTTTTTTTTTTGTTTCTCATGAGTTGGGAACACATGTTTTGCAGGATTTGGAACAGTTAAAGCTGGACCGTTCAGACGAGAGAACTATATACGAGGTAAAACACCTTTGTCTTGCAATGATTGTATGATACTGGTTTGTTAATTACCAGAACAAGCATCAATATTTTTATGATGCAGCATGGAAGGGAGCCGGTTGATGTGGATTTCTGCTCCATAACTGTGGACGGTGGCTCGGATAGTGATATCTTGCAGCAGAGACTCCACAGCATTTCTAGACAGAAAGAAGAACTGCAGCAACTGGAAATCGAGCTTCGAGCTCAAATAATTGTGAAATCTGAGATCGTGGAAATGCAGACCAACTTTGAGACCCAAATCAAAGAGCATGCTAATGCTGCTGCCAAACTACAGGTCGGTTTTTTGCTCACGTTTCTGATCTGTGTTGAAATCTATCATTCTGGTTGTTGCTTAGGTTTTTCTGTTTCATCCAGCACCAGCATTTACATGTTAAATAAATATGTTAGGAGCAACTTCATGAGAAGGAGAGAACTATACGAGAGCTGGAGAGGAAGATGGATGAGAAAGACAGAGAGCTACATGCAATTAAATTGGATACCGAAGCGGTCTGTTACTTTTTCGTTTACGTTTAGGCGTTCATTACTATATCTCAGTGATTTTGTCCCTTAGTCTCCCTTGTATGATGCCTGCAGGCTTGGGCCAAAGAAGATCTCCTCCGAGAACAAAACAAAGAACTAGCAACATTCAGGTGTCCTGATTGATTTCTTTCTCTCCTTGTTGATTTTCTTCACTGTTTGTGCTTGATAAGTCCTTAATGTGTTGTGTAACTTTTTACTAATATATTCTCTGTACTTCTACGGCTCTTCCCTTTTGATATTAATCTTTAGAAATCTTTGTCTGGCACTGAGCCTCAGTGGATATTTTATTGGACCACTCCAATTTTTTGATCATGCAGAAGGGAGCGTGATCACTCTGAAGCCGAGAGATCCCAACATATACAGCAAATTTGTGAACTTCAGGAGCATATCCAGGAGAAAGAGAGGCAGCTTATTGAGTTGCAGGAACAGGTCTTGTCTCTTTTTTCTATAAAATTTCTCACAACAAGTTTAAAATCTGTTGAAATATCTCAATAAATTTAGATTCATGCACTGAAATGTCTTAATGTATCCACTTTTGTAGTTCAATAGACTAATCAGAATCCATTGTGCTTGATGGCCTACAGAATAGGATTGCTCAAGAAACCATCCTTTACAAGGATGAGCAACTGAGAGAAGCTCAAGCCTGGATTGCCCGTGTCCAAGAGGTGGATGTTTTGCAATCATCTACTAATCATTCGCTGCAGACGGAACTGCGGGAACGTACGGAGCAGTATAATCAGCTATGGATTGGTTGTCAGAGACAGGTTGGTTATTTTTTCTAGTGTCTTTTTACTGGAAATGATTGTTAATCCCTTTCTGATCTCTTTTGTTGTCATTGAGTTCAGTTTGCAGAGATGGAGAGAGTGCATCTGCATACAGTGCAACAGCTTCAGATTGAGCTTGCCAATGTGAGGGAAAGGGGTGGATCTTTCACGGATGAGTCACACATATCCAGAACAAATTCCAACAGCACCTCCCAGATTGTCCAGAGCAATGGAAACCAACTTGAGGCAAACGGAAGTAGTCCAGCTAGTTCTAACAATAACATCCATTCACGTGGAAAAAGTTCAGACAATATTCAGTCTTTTACTTCTACTGATGATACAGTTGCTCAGGTACGTGTTTTTCCTCAGTGATTGTTTGACGTATAATACTCTCTTATTGCATCTTGCATCTACAAAGCAAGATGGCTGGTTATTCTAAAAAATGAAGACATGGAAATGCATGTTGAGATGGCTATTTTCGCTCCGTTGGGCGCACTGCTCATATTTATTAGGTCTTTGATGTTATAAATTTACATTGAAAATGGAATATATTGAACTTCACCAGCAGCTGAAGTAGTTGTGGTAAAAATCAAAAGAGCCTTTGGTTGAAATCCCGTGGTTTTTAGTTTTGAATTTATGTGTTCATGTTTTCTTTGCGTTGTCGGTGTTAAAACGACAGGTTGCGAAATACTTTTAAACATAGTTTATCACGGCAGTAGTAACTTTGTCTATCTCTTGTTATGCTTGCTTTAGAACCGTGCTGCCGGGTTGCCGATGGCTCCTTCCTCCGTAGTTGAGATGCATGCATACCTTCCACCGGGTCAGATGACCCCTCTCCATTCTTTTGTAATGCATCAACAAGGGGTACCTCAGCCTCAAGGTCCCCCATCTCATGTTGCTCAATCGGCTCTTCCAGTGTCTTCTATGCACCAGTGGCAGCATCATAAGGTGTGAGCTTTACAAGACGCCTTTTGTTCTCCATCTTGCAGTTAATGACCACTATTTTTTCATGTTGTTCATCAGGCTGTACTTGAGAGTTCTCAGATATCATCAGTGCAGAATCATAATCCTCCATCTCAGGGTGATAATGGCTTGGTAAGATCTGATGCCAAGTCTGAATATCAGATGCCTGGAAATGGGCAGTCACTTGGTCAAACATTTCTGGGTGTTCAAAGCAGCCAAGGAGCACGGCCTGGGCCGGCCTTGTCATCGTCCTCTGTGAAAGCACAGGTTATTTGTTTGCATGGAGACATTCCTGTTTGTGTGGTGAAGCATGTGTTGTATGTGGTATAATGTTCGATGAAAACTATTCCTCGCAGGCAGGGGATTCTAGCAATGGAGAATATCTCTCATCTGGCCGATCCCAGAATAACTTTCAAGACATCTCTTCAAAGTTTCATGATATGCTAAGGATAGACTCTCATGCTCCAAATCACAAGACTGAGGTATGTGTGTTTTTTCCTGCTGTCTTTTCTAATCCACCCGAGCCTAATTAGGTTGTTTATAAGAAACATAAGAACAAATCTCGGTCTTTGATTCAATCTGTCGCCAGGAGCCTAATGGTGAGCTTCCACCTGATGAACAAAAGGGTTCTGCCAGTGCTGCATCTCCAACTGGTACTGTTGTTAGCAATGGTACCGGATCCACTGTATCTGGAACTATTCTCTCATCTGGGACAGCCGGGAGGAACTCAGATAACGCTCTTCTCGATGAACGGTCTCTCTTGGCTTGCATAGTACGTACTATACCAGCTGGTGGTAGAATCTGCATTAGCTCAACGGTTAGCAAACTCAACACCGACCAGACCTTGCATCTTAGCCATGCGTTTCTAATGTTGTGGCTAATACGTATTCTCCATGGACATCTACAGCTTCCAAATCGGTTGGGCAAAATGCTTGCACCTCTGCATTGGCATGATTACAGGAAAAAGTACGGAAAGTTGGACGATTTCGTTGCCAGCCATCCGGAGGTATGTGTTAGACTGCTAAAATATAGGCTTTTAGTTAATTATTTTATCGTTTAAGAACTTTGGTGATTTAGTTTATAGTTAGGGTATCTTAGGTTTTTGTTATATTTTCTAAACTCTATAAAAGGATTAGTTTTCCAGTTTTATGAATTATCAGAGTCGATCAGAAAGTTGAGGGGAGGTTAAATACTATTTTCAATTGCATTCCTTAAACATTGTATAAATTTAGAAAACCCTAATGAATCCCTAGTGGGTTTATCAGTATGCTACGTTTTAGTTTTCATTTTCGGATTCTTCTAAACACTGTTAAAAATTTAAAATCTCCTCGCAAGTATGTTTACTTAAATATGGTTGTGTGGGTTGTAGTTATTCGTGATAGAGGGAGACTTCATCCAACTGCGAGAAGGAGCACAGAAGATGGTGGCGGCTTCAGCAGCGGCGGCCAAAGTTGCAGCAGCGGCAGCTGCAGCATCATCAGCCGACTCGATGTATGTCGTGGCCATGACTCCAATGGCTCAGTCTCATGCGTTCAAGAAGACCGACAAAACAGTAATTGCCTCCGAGAATCATCCACGCCTCTCTGCTCCAAATGGCGTCCACTATGGAATGAACGAAGGCCTCGGGAACATAAAGATCCTGACCAAGCCTCCTCGGGATTCTCAGGGTAGACAAGGAAGGTATAACCCGTTTTTCCAGACTAAGAAGAAAACGAACTTATCTCGGTTTTTTTTTCTCCGATGGAATTCATGGGTCTTTTTGCGTGGATCCGAAATTTTGCAGCAGTAGGGGCAATGGAGCATCTTCTGCCACACGAAGATAAGAGGAAGGGCTCTGCCTGCATAAACTGTATGACCGGAAGAACGATAAGAAAAAATCTGGTTCGTGGTATGGGTCGAGTCGATATCTATTTGACGTTTCCTTACTGCAGGATGATCGAGAAAAATGGATGAACGGACGGACAAAGCGGCGACCGGGGAGAGAGATTGCTAAGAACATGTTGAAGCAGAAGAGGGGGGAAGATCTCAATGCCCTTCTTTCTGACCTCAGAATGAAAAAAAAAACATAGGAGTGAAACTAACTCTATTTTTAATTTAAATCTTAAATCTTTAAGTTTTGGCGTTAAATCTCGCGATTTATCTATAACCGGAGTGTTTTCTGTTTTTTTTTTCCGGTTAAATCTGGGGTTCTATTTGCTTTCTTAGTCCTTCCTCGATGTCTGGTAAAATGCTCATATACAACCAGTGTTAGAGCAGCAGCTATGCATCTGCTAGTGAAATCTCATCTTTTTCAAGGGGCATTAGAAAATGGTTATATTACCAGGGTCCAAATTTCGAAACTAATTGATCAAAAGATTTTTTTTTTTAAATGTAAATTTTCAGTTTGGGTACAATGTTGGTACTTTGGTATGCTAGTTTCAAAATCTTGCCTGGGTGGGTGCGGTTGAACCAGAGACGTCGTTTTAGCTGAAGCCGCGTAAATTTAGAAGTTGGAAAGAAACGGCGTCGTTTCGCTGGGGAGTGGTCTCTAAACCTCGGTCGCAGGGGGGGGGGGATTTCATCAGAGAGAGAGAAGGGGAAGGAGAGGAAGATGGGGTACGTGTTGAGGGTGAGATTGGCGTCTTTCTTCGTCGGAGCTGCTACGGCGTCCTTTGTCGGATTATCCATCCTTTACAAGGACTACAAGGTCGCTCATGATTCCATCTCTCACCAGGTTTCCCCCCCCCCCAAATCATTCCTCCTGTTATGCTTTTCGCTATTTGATTCCGTATCCCATGCTTTCATCGCCTATATAGTCGATTAGATTCGGTTTTCTGTTGGATTTTTTCCGAAATTTTCTGGGTTTTTCTTAGTACGGTGTTGCGATTGCTGGATGGAATTTTCGGTGAAGAGCTTGATGCGTAACCCAGAAATTTCTAGGGCATGCTAGGGTTCTTGTCTTTGCATGACAGAATCTCATCTTTGGGAATGTTTTCAATCGTATCGGTCACTTAGTATGAAGATAGTTGACGGCTGCCGGCCTGATCTTTCTGTCTGCCTGAAATCATCAGCGTCATAGTCATCGTCATCAGTTATATGTCCTTGATACCACCTTCTTGTACAAAAACCCAATCTCTTTTGCCATTTCCACGCCGCTACTTATGGAGGAATCAGGCAATTTAGGCACTACTTGGGTTATGTAGCTTTCTAGCTTGCTGATGCCTTATGATTTGAGATCCACATACATGCTTTTTACAGGCAGTTTATGAGTTGGGAATGGAACTTTGACCCCCGATGCCATGGCTGCTTCTGTTCTCTTACCATGTTTTCCTGTAGATTCTGGGCTTAATGGTCTGAGATCGAATATGGAGGATCTCGGCCGTTGACATTAGATGTGATGCTTTGCTTGTTGCAGGTGAAATCGATTCATGACTCTCTAGACAGAAGGATCTCTGCTCTGGAGAGTTCAAAACACGCCGAAGCCCCTCAACATGCCGAGGGCTGACTGATTAGGGTTTTGGCCTGCAACTTTCTGCTCTTGAGAATAACTTGAAAAACCACCCCATGTGTTTCAAAACAAAGAAGACACTGGGCAATTTACCTGTTTGTTTGTTTTCATGAGAATGTGATTCAAAAAAAAAAAAGGCTAAGGGTTTTTTTCTCGTTCAAAGACTGAACTGATAGATCTTTTTGTAAAGAAAGCAAATGGATCCATCATCTTTCATGCCTTCTTCAAAGCTTTGATCTTCAGGCAGCTCTCTGCACATAAGGCTCGGGTTGAATGAAACAGTAGCTATAAACATGGCAATTTTCTGTCAAACAGGTTTGAGTATGTATTCTCGATATATATCAATATGTGAGTGTATATGCGTGTGTATAGAGAGAGGGAGATCCTTTGGATATCATATAGGTCCAATAGGAGCTACAGCTTTTATCAACTTCCCGACACCTGCGATAAGTACAAGATCAAGGCTGATAGGCGTGACCACGGGATCCGAAATTTCGAGTACAGATGGGATGAGAACGGGTCTGATGACTGCGGTAATCCGATTTTTAGGTTCGAGTTCGGGCTTTGACTGGGGTCGGAGATACCCTGATACCCAAATCTGAGGAAAAGGGGAGATAAAAGGGGAGAGGGTCTAGTGGGGGAGAGGTGAGAAGGTGAAACGATTAGGGCTCATTTTTAGGAGTGTCAAATGGGCCGGTTCGGCCCGGTCCAAAGGTTTCGGATTGGCTCGGGCTGGCCTGAATTGTTTTTGGTCTATATAATCAAGTCCAAAGTTTGGTCCTATAGATTTAGGTTCTGGCTCAGATTTGACTGACCTTGACAGAAAACCGATCGAATTAAGGCTCGAAATTGGGTATTTTTTGAGTGGATTTGGATCGATTTCGAAGCAAAATTGACATCCTGTTCATTTTTGTATGTCAAATTGTTTTAGACCAATAGACATTCTAGACAGCAGTGGCTCCACCCTCCCTCCCTCCCTCTCTTCCCTTCTGTCATCCTCACCGCTAACTATAGAAACATAGTTTCTTTTCATTTCATTTTTTTTAGCGTTTGGGAATGTGCCCTGTAACTCTTTGGGCCGGACATTGCAACGCCTCGCAGCCCTCTTCGAAGGAACGGACGAATGACACAGCATCGCGGACAATAAACCCACACTGCCCCACGCACCCGCCGACAAGCTGCACAGAGCGGATAAACCAGTCGAAACTGACCAGTTCAGGAGAAAGTTTGACATCATGAGAAATCGAACTCATAACCTCGACTAGAGGGGCTTCTTATTTTCCAACTGAGCTGGATTTCCCCCTAGTTTCTTTTCATTTTCCACTTCGAAAAATCCGAAATCTCAATTCATTCAATAGATCCAAACATAATAAATCCTTTTCTTTTTCTCTCTCTTCCAGAGCTCTCGTCGCATATAGTCCTTCCTATATGTATGTGTATATATACATATACGTATATGTTTTCATGTAATGTACTTAGCAGAGAGGTTCGAATACACTCCCAAGGCCGAGATTATGAAAACAAAACCACAGTTTTTTTATTCCATTTTATTTTAATATTTTACAGGTTCAGTTCATAGCACGATTCAGTTAGTATCGACATATAAAAAGAAAAAGAAAAATCAAAGTTCGTCTCCTTCATGGATGAATTCAAGCTCTGGTTTCCACCTCTCGTGTAGAGACTCGAGACTCCTTCTTCGCAACACGGAGAACAGTTGCTCCGCCGACATTTGCTTCGTCAACAACAGCTGAAGCTGCTGTCTTGTCACCACAACTTTGATCCTCCTCCTCCTCCCTCCTCTCTCTTCCGACGCAGAATCTTCTTTAGACCGGAGAGCGCGGTTCTTGGATTCTTGTCCGTTCCTTCCCAGACGTTTTCCCGACAAACTGATGCAGAATCTTGGGAGATTCCCGAGGACCTTCTTCAACCATTTCTTCCATCTCCTCGTCTCTGTCTCCTTCGCCGCTTCATCGTTCTTGTACGCGGAGGCACTGGAAGAGGTGATGGAATTCGCCATCTCGGTTGCTTGTGGAGCGAGAAAACAGAATATTTACAGATACGCGACCTGAATGATATATATATAGAGCTATATATACAGAGAGCTTGAGGGTTTGTTTGGATCTTGGATTTGGAGTGGATGGTGAAAAAGATGCAGTGTATCAGATCAGTGAATCTTTAATCATTTTTTTTCCTTAAAAAATTGGATTACGAAAGATGTCAACACGCATGCACTGTACGCCGGTTATACCAAGATGATTTTTTTTCCTTCTGGGCAAAATTTAATGTTATATCCTATGGTTATGTTAATTACACTATAAAAATTCATACAAAATTTAATGTTACAAACCAATCGAACCCAAAATTAGATTCGGCTCAAATATATATATATATATATATTATTTGGTCCCATCTCTTTGTCTAGACCCGTGGAAATGTTTATTGTCATTTCCTCGCAATACTCTGTAATATGACGGTTTATTTCATTAAAGAAAGATAAGAACGTTATAGTTTATATGCACAGTTGGGATATTTTCCACAATAATGAATGGGGTTAGTCATACAATTGAATATACCCATAATCACCATCCACTAATTAACCAACAATCACACCTCTAATTAATGGAGTTGAATAATGCTCTCATAATTGGTACAAACATATAATATATATATATGTATATATTTATAATCAATAGGTCAAAATGATGGGTCCCACCTGCAAACAAAACATCGTTTTAACAAACCTAAAAGCGCTCGACCAAGATATCGAATCCAACAGAATCACACTTCTCCTTGGAAAAAAGCAAAACATGAACACGGTATTGGACTTTGATTACTGAAAGAAAACATGATCTAATATACATATAATCCGATTATGGTGTGTGTGTGCATATATATGTATATATATATAGAGAGAGAGAGAGAGAGAGGTTTTAATGTTAACTTTTTATGCATAATGGGTTTTTTTTTTGGTATAAGGTGAATCTATCCATTAATTTAAAATAGTTTACTTACAAAACATCCAGCCACAGCCGTACAAAATAGGATAACCATGTCACAAAATAAGCAAAATGTGAATGTGGTGTGCGTGTTTCTAACGTTGGTGCGTTCGGATACTTTCCGACAAGAAGAACCAGTCTTGCAACGTGGAAAGGCTGCCACCGTTACTTGCCATTGTAACAGAAATCAGGATGTTGCGCAATACTCGATCAATCCGCTGTTGAATCACATCACTCGTCGTTCGCTCCGATCGGAAAATCCTATTGTTCCGTTCCTTCCAGATTTGGTACACTGTAATCTGTAGGATCAATCTGCCTATGAGCGGCTTGCTATGGCTCGTGTCGGTTGCCCGATCAACCATCCATTCCCTGCATTGGAATACACTCATCGGCGGAGATGGCCATATCAAACTCCCCATTGTCAACCATATCCTTGAGCTGAACTCGCACTCAAAGAATAAATGTTGGTGCGTTTCCGAACCCCTTTGACAAAGCACACAGGTTGGGTCCATTTGTATTCCCCATCGAGCAAGTCTATCCTTAGTCGGTAATCGCAACAACATAATCTCCCATAACAAGAAAGAAAATCTCGGTATGTGATGCTTAAACCATACAATCTCATGCCACGATACCTCAGGTTGGTGCTGCCGAAGTAACATCCATGTGCTGGAGTTGGAAAACCATTGCTTATGCACTCCATCCTTGTGCTTCCAAAGCGGTTTGTCCGGGCCTTTTGCATCATCCGGGATGGGGGCAGTTGTTAGGGCCGTGAGAATGTCCTGCAGGCCCTGTGATCGTGCTCCACCCACTGTCCAATTTCCTTCAGAAATAGCTCCTCGAACATTGCTGTCACGTGGGATCCGAAGCAATCTTGGCCCTAAGTGCCCTGCAACATCAATGAGCGGTCGAGGACCCAACCAACAGTCATGCCAAAAGGAAGTTGTTTTCCCGTCGCCAACCTCATACCGCATAAATTGCTTCACCGTATCACGCAATGCCAACAACTTGCGAAGGTTCCACGAGTGTGTAGTTGAGCTAGCAGCACCCCAATACCCCTTCTGCTTCCAGATATTCCTTTGTAGCCAATCAGACCAAAGCGATTCGGTCTTTGTGAGCATATGCCAAGTGAGTTTCAGCCGTTGCACCATGTTGATGTCTAGTAGCTTCCTAAGGCCAAGTCCACCCTCAGAAGTTGGGCGGCAAACTTGTTCCCAGGCAACCCTCGAAACGGTTTTCCGCACCTCGTCCCCCTTACGTGCCCATAGGAAAGATGCACATATCCCATTAATCGCCTTGATGATGCATTTGGGAATGAGAAAGATCGAACTCCATAGAAGCACCTGTCCATAAATAACAGAACGGATTAACAATAATTTACCCGCCCGTGATAGAAAGTGGTTCGTCCAGGAGGCAAGTTTTGCCTTTATCCTCTCAACAAGAGGATAATAATCAGACTTGCAAGGCTTCCGATGACTCAGCGGTACCCCTAAGTAGCGGACAGGCAGATTCCCGATTGTGCAACCAAGGATTCCAGCCATGGCCGAGGCTTCAACAGCAGTGGTTCCGCTGAAGAATACCTCAGATTTGTCGTTGTTTACATGCAACCCAGACATGGCTCCAAACTCCTCCAATATACGTTTGACCTCATGCATAGAATCTAGATCAGCTTTGCAAAATACAAGTACATCATCCGCAAAGGCAAGATGGGTAATCTTTGGTCGCAAGCATTTGTGATGAGGTTTCAATCGACCCGCTGCACTCGCTTTATCCAGCATCCTAGAAAGGATATCAATGGCTAAGATGAAGAGGTAGGGGGATAAGGGATCCCCTTGCCTCAACCCTCTCCCGCTTTTGAAATATCCCGCTAGTTCACCGTTTATTGCAACAGAGAAATGTGGGGTTGTGATGCAAGCTCTGATCCATCGAATGAATGTAGCTGGCAGGTTAATAGCCTCAAGAACCCTGATAATGAATTCCCAGTTCAGTGTATCAAACGCCTTCCTAATATCAACTTTGATTGTTGCTCCCTTTGCAGCCGATCTACGAGCGTAGCCCGTGATTATTTCACTAGCTAACATCACATTATCCAGCATTAATCGTCCCCTTGTGAAGGCTGCCTGGTTCCGGGAAATCAGACTTGGCATCAATGGTTGAATTCTCTTGGCTAGTATGCTAGATATAACCTTGTAGACCACATTGCAACAGCTTATCGGCCTAAAATCCGTGAGCGATACAGCTCCTGGTTTCTTAGGGACGAGCGTGATGGCAGTGGCATTGAGCTGACCAATTAGCTGGCCTGTGCGGAAGAATTCCTGAACCGCAGCAACTAGGTCTCCACCCACTACTTCCCACGCCGAGACAAAAAACTCTTTAGTGTACCCATCCGGCCCTGGTGCCTTATTGTTCGGCATCGAGAGCAAAATACCCTTTATATGATCAGCAGAAGGCATTTCCGTGAGGCCAGCAAGACTATCCCTCTCAACCCGAGCCTCTGTTACTTCCCGTAGTGATTGAACCGATGGAACTGAAGGTTGGTTCGGTCCTGCCCCAATGAGGGCTGAGAAGTAATCAACTGCATGCCGCTTAATGTCTCTTAGTGACTGAATTCTATGGCCAGCTTCGTCTTTCAAGAAATGAATATGGTTCCCTGATGCCCTTGTTCTACTCATATTGAAGAAGTAGAACAAGGGCATATATGGACAAATTCGTCCCTGAAAATTATTGGTAATATTTTTTTTAGATTTTTTTATTTAGCGCCATCGTTGACACTAAATATATGTGTATGTATATATATACACTTTTAAGAATAATCATCTAAAAAATTCACGATATAAAATTATAAACTTTATCATTTTTATAAAAAATATGAATTTTATGAATTTTATTGTATTATCATAAAATTAATAAATTTATGATTTTATATAGAAATGACAAAATTTATAAAATCACTGAATATATGAGAATGTGATACGATTCAAAAAGTTCATAAAAAGTTATAACATTTGGGGTTTTGTATGAATTTTTAGGTGAATGTGCCTTTTTTACTTAAATCAATTCTTTTAATAAATATTGTTTTGACATATTATCAAAGTTTTTTAAACGCTTTTATTTCCTTCGATCTTATAACAAAAATCTCAAATGAGACAACATCTTATCTACAAATGTTAGCAAATGTGTGGATTTAAGTGACATCATAGCGGATGATTTCTATATTATTATTATTATTATTATTATTATTTAAGACTAATTCTTCTATGAATATATACCGCAGTCCTGGGGCAGGGTGGGGACCACTACAGAAGTTTGAACTTTATTATACGGGTTAGGCCCATACTGTATTTTAGGCCCATATACTGTTTTAGTGGGTTCTTGTTGGGCTTATTATTTTCAACTTCTTTGAGATTACATTACCGAAAAATAAAACATAATTGTTTTTTTTTTTTATTGACGCTGTATTACATAGTAAATTACAAAGGAGCTCTACAAATAAAAAAGAAAAGCCCACAAATAAGTTGATTTTTTTTTCTCGTGCAATTTTTACCCCACAATCATATCTATCTATGCATGAAGCTTGATGCTTTTAAGATTACAAGTGGTATAATAATTATCAGAAATAAAAAGCTTCCGACCCTTCTCCTCTCTCTTCTTCCTCGAGGTGCAGAGCCGCAAGGAGAGATGATCGTTGGGCCATCGCTTACGGATTCCTATGAACCTAACTTCTTCAAGAGTTGCGAGCCGATGGTTTTGGTTGCTGCCATGGCCCATGGCCGACAAAACTCGAACCAGATGGGTCCTAGAGCTGTTTTCATGCTTTTTTCCCGGCATCTGATCTGAGGGTTTGGCTTGTTTTGTCATGAACCCGGTTGAGAGCATGACGGCATTCGTATTGGCGAGAATACAACGGTGAGCCTAGCGTGATCCGACAGCGAGTAGTTTTCCGGCCACATTCCTTTTTCCACTTCAGGAGGGAAGAGGACGGCGTTCTTGACGCTGAAACCGATGGTTTCCTCTTCACTGCCCTTCGCTTCACCTTCCCTCGTGTCCCTACCGGTCTCATCTCTCTGTTCTGACCATGTGGGATTCCATATTCTTTGCTGCAGTGACGAACAGGAAAACAAGACAAGAACTGAGTCGACATATATGAACAGATGTAAGGCTTCCTTGTGTATGGGTCACAACCAAATCTTTGAAATTCTAGAGTCTCGATTGTTCTTTTGTAGCATTCTAAAGATATATATACTAAACAAGCGAAGACTAGCCTCTGGGTTTGTATTGAACAAGTTCAAATTCAAAGAGAGGAGGGCCACCAAGAACATTTACCTGAAACTCTTTGTAATCAAGAACACCATTTCCATCAATGTCAGCCTGGACCCATAGATCCCTGATCTCTTTCCTAGTGAGTCCATTGCAGTGACCCGTAAGATTGAGCTGTACACACAATTTGACCGCAGAATAAGAAATCCATACACAAGGCAATGGAAAAGGCCAGAAGAGTCAAAAGAATCATAGTAAAGACCACATTAGTCACATTCTATACCTGCCGAAGAGCCTCACAGAAGCCCACGTAAGTTATGTATTCAACATCATTGTCGTTGTCGGCTTTCAAAAAGGCGAAAGCATCTTCTGCTGTCAGCGAGGCTCTCCTCAGTAGATACTGAGTGTCAAATATCCGAGGAGTTAGCCATATGGATAAGAAATGAATCTATAAAGAAGAAGAAAAAAACAATGGAAAGAGCTTCTCACCTTGAACATGCCGAACACTGCTTCACTCCAACTTGTTTCTAGTAGCTTTCTGTACTTATTAGGGTTGAGAAGCCAGATAAAGTCGACGGCACATATATTCCCCCGATGATTGCGGTGGCTTACCCACTGCATTAGCCAAACATAGAAACAAACGATTCAGAAATCCCGTCACCAAATTAAGACATCGAAAGATTCTCCAGCATATCCAAATGAAAGAAAGAAAAGACAGAAAAGACAGGGACCTTATGAGCATCTGCGTCTGTATACCGATGAGCAGTGTCATAAGACGACACAAAACCCTGTGACCTGAGAAACTTGTACACATGGCCACGTTTACTTCCATTCCAATCTCTGTCACAACGAAATCGACACATGGAAGCAAAGGAATCAATAAAATGATCGTCAGATGGAAGCCATATTGAAATGTAACATGCTGGTGTTGTAGTTTACCCGCAAAGAATTATAGGGATGGGAGTGAGATTGACTTCTTTCTGATAAGATTCCACGTACTGAAGAATTTTATATACCTGACATGGAAACCGTGTTTCACGAAAACAGATGGCAGGTAGGTTGCAGCAGTTGAGAGATTAACATTTAACATGGAATTTACCTGCTGGAGCCTTACTATCGATAGAGTTGAATCATGAGGGAACAACAAGTGGGTGTTTACGATGAGAACTTCTTGGCTTGAGCCGTTGTTCGTCGGACAATTAGACAAGGGAGGAGCTAACTCAACATGTAGTAATTGTGCAACACGATCTCCACAATCGTTGAAGAGCAACTCCCTGTAGTTGACAACTCTGAAATGGTCCTTGTGTACAGCTGTGAGAAGACCTGGAAATCGCCAAGAAACTCAATTAAACAAAGTTTATGTATTGGGCACGATCCATCAACGATCATCAAACGAAGAAGATGATGAGACATTGAAACATCTTTCCCAGTGTTCCTCAGGCAACCCATGTTCATGATTCCACGAATTCGAGGAGGAAAAAAAACATCTGAGAATCTGTGAAAGAGGGACGAGAAATCATACCATCACCACGGTTGTTGGTTCGAGCAAGCTTGTAGCTCAGATAACCAGCGTCGCCTAGTCTCTTCTCGTACAAATTAACAAGTTCTTCGTTGCCTACCCAAAACTCCTGCAACCATGGAGAATCTATGAAAACCACACATTTGAAGATAAGGAACAGAGATTGGGGAATTGAATTTCAAATAACAATGCGAAAACTCATGGAATTCGAAGGAATGAACCTGCAAACAAATAATGGAAGATCTCTCGTACAATAGCCAATCGAGAATTCTGTGATTCCTGCCCATCCAATACGCCCTGCAATCGCTTTCTCGTTGACTCTGATCCTGCATTCATGCCCAAACACATCCATACACAAACATACCCAAAATAAACCCTAGAAATCATAAGAAGAAGAAGACGAAAACAAAAGAAAAACCTTCTGAGAGAGGCGCTTGTAGATCGGAGCGAGGATGTTGAAAGTGGTACAGGAGATGCAAGGTTGCTGATGCTGGTCTCTAATGGAAGACGCGATCGCATAGCTTCCGATCTTCGATATCCTCCCCTTCATCGCTTTCCCCGTTTTCCTCCAAAATTCCGCCGGAAAATTAAAGAACGGCCGGCGTCTGCGGTGGTGACGGTTAACCTCGGCGGCCGCTTCTCTTCGAAAAAAAATGGTCAAAATTCAAATGAAATGACAAAAACAAAATCTTCGCGACCGCCTGAATTTCGTCGAACTTTGTCTTTCTTTTGTAATCGGTGAAAAAAATTTCTTCCAAATTTGGCAACTTGTGAAGAATTTCCGCTTCCGCTATTTTAGTTCATCTGCATCGTCTTCTTCATGTACATATATTTACATTTATACGCACATAACACACTCACCGACACCCATGAACAAGTGTGTGTGCATATACATATATATATATATATATGCGTGCATATATGTATATGTATGTATATGCGTATATATGGATCTGATGTGGCGAAGCACTCTGTACATGTATCAATGTATGGCGTCGCCGTCGGGCCGGCCGACGATGTGGCCCGTTGTAACGTAGAGATAGTGATGGAAAAATATATATTATTTTATAATTTATGGTATTTTTAATTTCTTTTTCTAAATATTATTGGCCACTTTTGTTCGTCATTTTTTCAACATGGCGGTCGCTTTTTTCCATTTTTAATTTTGCTTATAATTACTTTGTAACCCATTTCATGATTAACTTTGGTTTCAAGGGACGCATGTTCGGCGGTCGGCTCAATTTTTTATTTATTTGAAAGGATAATTTTGGTATAGTCTACTTTATAAATTATTTTTTTTCTAGTACATCTTATAAATTAATTATTTTTTACACATTTTTTTATAAAGAGACTTTTATTTTCCTGTCCACCACTAAATACGATTTGCTTTTTTCTCCTTAAAGAATTTTCCTTCTCCTTATCGTTATATGGAAGCAATGAAAAGACATAACTATGGCGCTAAAGCCGGTTTTGTCGGATCTTGTATAAGTGTCCAAGATTATACATCGCATATTAAATGGATAGGCAAATATACATCACATATTAAATGGATAGGCAAATATTGTGGGTCCCTGAATTTTGTTAATTTTCGGTGGCCAACCATTTGTTTAAGTAAATTACTTCCTTATTTATTTCTATTTAGACTAAGATGGTTAGCCTAACATATGTATTTGGTCGAACTTTTTTTGTATCCATTTCAGCTTCAAACATATAAAATAAAACCCGTATCTAAATTCGCATAAATATATTCATATTTTTCGTCAAATGATATATATATGCTATATACACGCCTTTATTGATAAAGTTACAAATGATTTGATTACGGAATTTTGCTGAAAATTAGTCAAATGGTTCTTTCTTTTCATTTTCCAAATTTTAAATACATGCTCCGTTTTCCTTTTTTCCCCTAAAAAAAACTATTTGAAAATAAATAATAAAAAATATATATTCGAAGTATCTGTGCAAGGGCTTTGTACTGTAAGACACCGACTTGTTATTGACTCACTACACATAATGGTCCGAGATCCAATTGCAAAGATGGAACTATCTCGTCCGTACAAATCAGTCCGCCGCTCCTCCTCGGCCGTCGCCCCAGTCCGCCGCTTCAGCTCCGGCGGTTATCCTTGGAACAGGTTTTTCCCGTTTGCGATTTCTCTTTTTGCTGTGTGAATTGAAATTTGAATGAATCGGTTTGTTCTCCTTCCGAAATCAGGCAGGAACTAGGGTTTGATCGATTTGTTGCTCCGTAGGTGGTTGGTAAAATGTTATGTACTTACCAGATAACTCCACCGATGAAATCCGCGTATTGCCGGAAAGGAACCTTCGCGTACGTGATCGAAAGGTTCGGGGAGGGATTCACTTCCTCGTTCCACCTGTGGATCGCGTCGCTTACGTTCATTCTCTCGAGGAAGAAACCATTCCCGTTTCGAACCAATCTGCAATTCCAAAAGATAATGTTAGCATCCCACAGTGCATAGTGAGCTCGGGAAGATCACGCTTGGCAAGACTTTTGAAGAAAGGGACATTCTCAAAGAGAAGATAATGGCCCGTTCTTCACACTCCTTTCTTTCTATTGTAAGTTTATCGGTCTTTTCTTTAAAGTTACACTTCATATGCTCCCTTCCATGCTTAAAGAATTCAGGTATCAAAACGTAATTACACTTCGATGCTTTGGTTAGTATTGTTTGCTGCCGTTTTCTCCGTGTTTAGGGTTTAGGCTCAGTTGGCTGTTTTCCATTTTGTGTTTTCCGGCAATGGGTTTGGATTCTACTTTAGTTGGAACTAGTAAAAGGGTGTTAGATTTAAGCTTTTTAGTTTGGGTCTCCAGTCATTGTTTTTATATTTGATGGATATCAAAAGTTGTGTTGTCTTGGTTATGATTTTTTTGTCCGAATTGCAAACCATGAAAGAAGAAAAGAGAATTATGATTCTTCAGATGAAAAAATAAAAGCCGGAGCCTTTCCAAAATATGAGCCACAAGCTTTTCTTTGTGTCGAGCTGCTAGAGCATCGCCATTTTTGCAAATAGGAAACGGATATGAATTGGAGCTATTGAGCCCTAATTTTTGTTACAGCACTTCTGCTGGTTTTCAGTCTGGACATTGTCCTTAATTCTTTCATTACTTATTTCCCTGTGATCTACCATCGGATCTGACAATTTTTCTCTTTCCGGTCTTAATAATAGATAAGGAACAACCACCTCAAATCTCTGGACAATGGAAGAATGCTGGAGAAGAATATGAGAGGTGGAGCTATGTAAAGAAAAAGGAAAGGTAATTGAAAAAACCAGGTTGTCTTCACCTCCCGTTGAATAGGTCCTAACAGAGAAAATGACGGTGCCCGAATCTGACATGTTAGGGTATTACCAAACTTACCACGAATAGCCTGTCTTCGCCTTTGTTATATAAATGCTCTTTATGGCTTTCTTCCCCATTTGCATCTTATGCTTTGAAGTTTTCCGACAGGCCTACGCTCCACAGCTCATCCCATTTTTTTTGCCCCTTTTTCTAAATCCTTTCCAACAAAAACCATGGGAGGCTGTGCGAGCAAACCTAAGGAATCTGACATCCTCGTGGAGCCTGCCCAGGTTAACCCTCCTGCTGCTCTCTAAAATGGTATTTGCCATTTTGCCTAAGTTCAGTGTTGTATTTTTCAAGGACTATGATCTTTGCCCTTGTGGCCTCACACTTTGCTGAAGCTGGCGTCGAGGCCAAGAATGTCGAGACCGAGACTGAGACCGAGACTGCGGTTGAGGTTTTTATCTATTCCCTATCAAACATTTCATTCATGTTGTCCTTCCTTTCGTTATGGAAGGAACTTATAGTTTATTGTCCATCATCACTTATGCATTGTATTTAAAGTTTTGGGCATACAACACGAAGGTTAATAACCGAATATTTATGGCTATACTCGCTCGTTTTATCAATCGTAGGAGAAAGCAGACGAAGGTGCGGTAGAGAAGAAGGAAGAATCTGGTGAAGAAGGGGCGGAGAAAGAGAAGGAAGCCGAGGAGGCCAAGGAGGAAGGGGCTGCAGCCGAATTAGGTGAGGCAGTTCCCGAGGAAGTGAAGGCTATAGAAGCAGCAGACCCTGCGGCTGATACCGAGCCACCGAAAGAAGAGGCGGGTGGCGCCGGA
>NW_010966986.1:1055620-1084991 GCF_000463585.1 Tarenaya hassleriana
GCAGCCCCTGCGGCTGATCCCGAGCCACCGAAAGAAGAGGCGGTTGCAGCCGAAGATGCCAAAGCCGAGGCGCCTCTCGTCACCCTGTGATCGTCGTTGTTTGATTTCAACATTGGTCCCCACTTGTATGTTCATCATGTTGTTGTATTCACCATATAGATACACATTGTGTTGGGAACTTCGACGATCTGAAATATCCATTACGATTTATGAACTCTTTGGAACAAGAAATTTGGATCAGTCTCAGGAACAGAACTTCGTCATATGATAAACTTGGCCAGCTTCTTGTGTTGTGTGCAGACAAAACCCATGTTTGACACAACTAGGTTGGGCGTGGGTAACTGAATTTCGAGTATTCGACCAGAGGTTAGGTCGAGAATGGGTTTGACATCGGGGAGAACCCAACCTTCGAGTTCGAGTTTGGATTCTGTATCTGTGGATAATTCGAGCTGAGGGGAGAAAGGGTGAGCCATCGACTGTTTTGGAGCGGTGCTGCAGTGGCGACATGCGGTTAAGGCCGAGATGGTTGAAAACAAATGCTTTTAGGGTTTTGTTTTAAAGAACATTGTGGCTCGCGAGAGGGCGTGCGATTTAGAAATTGCGCCTCGTCGCTCGCCCTCGCCTTGTCGTTCGTTTCTCGGACAGGTACGCCTCTCTCCTCGCCTCACTCCGACTCCCTCTCGTTTGGCTTCCCCTCGGCTCGCGTATCCCCCTAGTCTTGGTATCCGCAGATATCCGAGTCCTCGCCCTCGGCTCGCATGTCCCCCTAGTCTTGGTATCCGCAGATATCCGGAACCCAAAGCCCAATCCATTCCCACAAGACCTAAATTACATAGTCCGACCGAAGAACTGAGAGAATGAGATCAAGATCAAGTACACCGAAAAATTCGAATAACCGGCCCGCGACCGCTCCTATTTGACGCTACGTGGAGCAAAATCGGCCTAAAAAACATTTGAAACAGAGTTGCAGCTTATCTTAATCCAATCCAATCCGTGTTCAGATGTGAAACTGTCGATTCAAATCCGGCATAATTCGAGGGCAAGATTCCAAAAGCTATAAATCCAAGTGCGAGGATCAACGGGGATAAGATGTGAGATTTGTGCAGATGCTAAAATAGTTTCGAACTTCGGCCAACTCCTCATATGAGATAATGGATTAGCCACGCCTTGTCTGAAACTTCAAAATCACAGCACAGAAAAAAACAATATGCAGCTAACTTCGCCCATGGTTTCCGGCAACTGTGCCTTTGTTGTAAGAAACTCTATCAGAAGCAGCTTTCCTCTCAGATTCTTCTCTTCTTCTTCGTCGTCGTCGTTTTCGTCTTCTTTTGGTTGCCGGGCAAAGTCCAATGTTCGGTCCGATACTCTGAGAGTGTTGGAATGGGACAAGTTGTGTGACATCGTCGCTTCCTTTGCCCGCACTTCTCTGGGTCGTGAAGCTACCAAGGTTTAGGTTCTCTCTTCTTCCTTTTTCCTTTTCTTTTTGGGTTTTAGCCCTAGTTTTTGCTCAGGCTGACAGGGTATTATTGTTGATTGCAGACTCAGCTTTGGTCTCTTGACCAGAATTTCGATGAAAGTTTGAAGCTTTTGGATGAAACCAATGCTGCTATTCAAATGCGTGAACATGGTTCCTTTTGTCTTGACCTCACTAGCATTAACCTCTCTCTGGTTTGCCCTTTTACCACCTTCCATTTTCATGGATGTTATCTCTGCACTTTGTTTCTTTCTACTGGTTGTCAATGGTTGTCACAATTTAGATAGACACAATGATTTTCTGCAATTTGGGAATGTTCTCTCTGTTCTATGTGAAGGTTGAGTCAGGCATTCGTCATCCTAGAAGAGGATTATCTTTACAAGCGGACCAAGCACTCGCCGTAGCTTCTCTTCTTGAATTCTTTGAAACGTTACAGCTGACTCTGAAAGCAGCCATCAAGCAAGATGGAGACTGGTACAAACGGTTTATGCCTCTCTCTAAAATGGTATTTGCCATTTTGCCTAAGTTCAGTGTTGTATTTTTCAAGGACTATGATCTTTGCCCTTGTGGCCTCACACTTTTGCTTCCTGCATTGCTCGTAGATATTGCAACCAGTGATAAACAGATCATTGATCAAGATGGTCCAGCAAGTTATAGATGAGGACGGTTCTATTAGAGATTCTGCGGTCTGTCCCTTTTCTTGTATGTATTAGTTCGTTACAGCCTTCAATGGTGTGATCCTTATGTTTCTTTGAATTCCCTTTTCCTTGTTTTAGAGTTCTGCCCTGAAACAATCACGTGATCGAGTGAGGACTCTTGAAAGAAAGGTTGGTTTGATACATTATCTCCCTAAAAACAGCAGCTTTGAAACCAAAGGATATCTTTCTACCTTAAACATGTATCGATCAATGTTTTCCTTTATGTTTCCTGAAGTAGTTCTGAATTAAAAACCTGTCATTGTCTCTCCCTTCAGTTGCATCAACTGATGGATGCTATCATAAGGAGCCAAAAGGATGAAGTATACTTGGTAAACCTACCCTTTCATTGAATCAAGTGAAGTCGGAAAAAGAGCTAATCCTGTGTATGCATCCATTTTAACCGTAGTGAAATTTACCCTTTTCATCGTTCCATAAATCATCCAGGAGGTGACTGATGTTGGGGGGAGATGCTGTATACGAACAGGGTCAAACGAGCTAACATCTCTCAATGGTCTCCTGCTTTCCAGGTAAATCTGAACTTTAGATTCTCAGCTATAAGCTATCAATTATTTCTCTCAACTACGGTTCAATAGTGCCATATACCGAGTTACAAAGAATTTAATGCTTATCTATTGATTGATTTACTAAATTCGGTCTCTTGAAGGTAATATTTGCCACAGTGGTTCAGGTGCAGGGAGTGTTATGGAGCCAATAGCTGCAGTCCCTTTGAACGATGAATTGCAAAGGGCAAGAGCATCAGTGGCAATGGCTGAGGCAGATGTCCTCTCAAGGCTAACTGAAAAGGTAACGGGTATTTTATGGTGGGATGAATTTCTTGCATGAATTTCTGCTTGACCGGTTTTTATATTTTGATGCAAGCAACTCAGATGCAAATGGATCTTGATGAAATCGAGGCAGTCTTAAGCTGCTCAATTCAGCTGGACGTGGTAAGATTCTGGGTTTGACAGTAGAATCTTGTTGCAATAACCAAAAACAAATCTTTTTTGCAATTTCTATAAGAGATGATAAGTTAAGCATATATACTCGAATAGGAGCCATACTCATGGCTGTTCATAGGCTTCCGTTGTATTCTTGCCTGATGTTACATTTCTCACAATCAGTTCTCATTTCCAGCCGACATTGTCTTTCTGTTGTTTCTAAGAAAGTTCATTGCAACCAGTTCCAACAACAGGAGCTTCCTCTCAGCATCTTTATAAGGGCTGAATCATATTTTGTTGCTAAGATGTAGAATTTGTTTATTGGTTTTGCTCTTGAATAGATAAATGCTCGAGCCATTTATAGCCTTTCATATGGCGGTACACATCCTGATATATACTTGCCAGAAGATGAAGCTGGATCTTTGTCAGAGACAGACTACTCAACAGAGAACAACTTCGCAGAGGAACCACGCCCAAGAAAAGAATGGTTGCTGTATCTACCTAGATGTTATCACCCTCTACTGCTTCATCAATACAAGAAAACAAGAAGGAAGGTGCGGAAGAGTGATAAAGATGATAAAATGGTAAAAGTTATTTGTGACCACCCGGAGAAACCATTGTATGTGAAAGCGAAATGACAAAAAAAAAAACAAAGTTTCTCAATAGCTTGGCAAAGTTAATGATTTTGTCAAATCTTGTTTCAGTTCACTGATGAACAGTCTCTGTCTTTGTATTCTAGACAAGATTCAGATATGTATAAGCTGAAGACAATGTGTGATTGATTTTCAGGCAGATATGGTCAAAGAATCTCCCCCAGTTCCAGTTGATTTCCTTATTTCTCGGGGCACGAGAGTGTTGGTTATTACAGGTCCAAACACGGGCGGGAAAACTATTGGCTTAAAATCAGTAGGATTAGCTTCTATGATGGCAAAATCAGGTTAGCTCTAAACTCTCTTCTCTTTCAACTTGATCTGTAAATTTATCAAAACAAGAATGCAAGTATCTGAGATATATTGCATATATTGCTTTTGTTCTTTGCATCTGCCAAATGATTGTTATGAACAATCAGAAAAGCATTTCCCTCCAGGAAACATTTCAATCAATATTATTAGAATTGTGACTTTACCTTTAAACTCGACTAATGCTATTTATCGCTTCTGTAGGTCTTCATGTCCTATCGGCTGAATCTGCACGAGTTCCTTGGTTTGATAATGTTTACGCTGACATTGGCGATGAGCAATCCCTCTTGCAGTCGCTATCTACATTTTCAGGCCACCTTAAGCAAATCAGTGTAAGTATGTTCCTTTGGCTGCCTTAACAAACATCTTAGCTTTGTCTTTGTAATCAAGTGGATGGATAGGTAACTATGATTTCATTACAAGGAAAGCTTTGCCTTATTTTCGTTAGTCGCTTGTTTTAATGGTTTCTAAGGAATCAAGACCAGCGAGAGTTGAGAAAAGGCAGAGTGGGTTTTGGCCTTCAAAGGCAAATCTATCGAGGGTCGTTGTATCATTGTATAATCTCGTCACATGATATTTGCAGAATGGGTTTTGGCCTACGAAAGCAAATATAGAAGGATCATTCATTATGAAAACTCATCAACGGCAGGAAGATGTGTACAGTACATCTTCGTACAGTTCTCTGATCCTTACAAACCTTTTTACTTTGATGTATGAACTTTGCAGGAGATTCTCTCACATTCAACGAGCAGGTCACTTGTGCTGCTTGATGAAGTAAGCTAGACATAAGCCTTTCTCTGGTTCCTTGTAGAAATTCTTCAAACTTCACGATACAATTCAGGGAATCTAAGGCAAAAAGTTATCAACTTTTAAATTCTTCTGCTACTCGCAGGTAGGGGCAGGAACAAATCCGCTTGAAGGAGCAGCACTAGGAATGGCACTTCTCGAATCTTTTGCTGGAAATGGCGCTCTCCTGACAATGGCAACTACACATCATGGAGAACTTAAGACGCTTAAATACAGGTTTATAACATGCAAATCCCTCACTATTTTGGATGATGCAGCAACTTTTTTTACAGTGTCATAACTTTGTAAGCACAGTCCTTTTGCTTGTTCTGCAGCAATCCTGCCTTTGAGAATGCTTGCATGGAATTCGACGACGTTAACTTAAAGCCCACTTATAAAATATTATGGGGAGTTCCAGGTTCAACTACATGTTCATCTTCAGCTTCTTTTTTTTAATCTTTATTATGAATTGGCTTATACCCTTCTTCTTTAGACACTTTCTGAAACATGGGTGGGATTCAATTCCTGAATTTGAAAATTATTGTCAGGTCGTTCGAATGCGATAAATATAGCTGAGAGATTGGGACTTCCCCATGCCATCATAGACGGTGCCCGTGAACTCTACGGTTCTGCAAGTGCAGAGATCAACGAGGTGATTTGCAGAAGTTGTCACGAGTTAAATCTATTTGGCATTTGTAGCTATTCCCATCCACGCCCGAGACCAGGATGGCATGTTACATTTTCTACATCGACTTCTTATTGCGCAGGTCATCGTAGACATGGAACGGTTCAAGCAAGAGTTCCACAAGCTTTTGAACTCTTCACATCGTTATCTAAGGTGCGGTAAACAAAAAATCTTCTAACGCAAAGGCAAGGAGCTTGTAATGATAGATTCACTTATTATTGTACTTGCTAATGAGCTTTTACGTTTATGTTTTTTTTTTCGATCCTAGACTCTCTCGGGAGCTTCATGAGAACCTATTGATCGCCGAAAGGAACATCAAGGACCATGTCATGAGAGAGAGATTAACGATCAGACAACAACTATCTCAGGCTGGAGCGATAGCTCATTCTACGCTTCGCAGAAAACTGCAAGAGTTCCGTGCTTCTCGGTTGAGCGAAAATGCACAAACCCATCTGAAAGTAGCCATGGAAAAGGATAAAGATTCTGTATCAGATAAAAGGGTCACTCTTGCAAAGACAGCAACACAATCATCATCTGCCCAAGTTGTCAAACTAAGGACTTCAGGTACTAGACCAGACAAGATCAACCTTTTAGATTCTCATGCTCTTGTTTGGCCTTTGACATCAAAACTGTTTTTTTTTTTTGCTCTCAGAGGCTCAGGCAGAGGGAAGTAAGAAGCTTCCTGAAGTCGGCGGCTCGGTTTTTGTCTCCTCTCTCGGAAAATCTGCAACTGTTTTGAAGGTCGAGGAAAGGAAGAAAGAAATCTTAGTTCAAGTCGGAAGCATGAAGATGAAGCTGAAACTGGCTGAAGTTATGGCCTGACTGGTAATAGTAACGGGCGAAGCTCAGATGGGTTATGACCTGACTGATACATCACATGTCAACAATGGGACATGGAGAAGTTACTCCCTCTTACAAGTGTGTGTGTGTGTGTATATATATATATATTATGTATGTATCGACGTCGACGTTTAAGCTTAAGAAAAAAACAGAGACAACAAGGGTTGTCTTCCCCTGTTTGTGTATCCTCGGTTGTCCACATTAATGTCTACGCGCCAGACATGGGACTTCAACTTTGCTTGTAATAATCATTATAATTGTTTTTTTTTTCAACACGGCCAATTTAAGGTGAAGATAATAATTTGGCCTGGTTAAACAATAGAAATTATTACTTCTAAAACATTTAATGTTTTGGTAATTTTTATATTAAAAGATATTTTAAATGACTGATAGATTTTTTTTAATAAACATTCCTTTAATATTAAGGTAATCGAGTACTGATTATGTCATTTCGAAAAATTCAATTTACTTGAAAATATGTTACATATTTTTTTTTCAAAAACTATAGTTATTTTTAAACAAAATTTTAAAACTAAAGTATCATATATTTTTAATAGAATAAATTATTAATAAAATTATGTGTGTTGTCTTATAAAAACATTATATTTATTGATTTTATAACTATGTTTATTTCAATTCATATTTTTAAAATATTTTATTTTTTATTAGAATTTAATTAGTTTATTTTTAAAAAAAACATTAATAGATTTTAAGAATATAATTATAAGTAATATTGTTAGTTTAATTTAATTCTTTGGATCAACTACTACGACATTTAGCTACAAATCTATAAATAGGATATAAAACGAGCCTCACTCGCGACTCAGTCCATATTTTTTCGAATCGGACTCAAAATATTTGAGTCCAGAAAAAAAAATGAGCCAAAGAGCTAGTCCGTCACGAGCCGAATTCGTGGGGAGCTAGTTCGATGAGTCCACGGGCTAATTCCTGATGAGTCAACTCGATAAGTTTATATGCTGGCTCGTAGGGTAAAAAAAAATATTTTTTTTAAAAAAATTAATATTTTTAAATATTTTTATATACAAATTATATTTTTATTAGATATTTAGTTTATTTTGTTTAAAATTTTAAAATTTTAATTATATCTTAAATATTTTTTAAATATTTAAAATGTTTTATAAAAATATATAATTTTTATTTTTAAAATTTATATATTTGGCTGCGGATCGATTCGTTTGACTCGTGGGCTAAGGTGATCTGGGTTGGATTGTTCTATTTTTGGCTCGTTAAAAAATAGACCGAGTTGGGTTGAATTAAAATTTTATCAGATCAAAACGAGTCGAACGGGAATAGACCGGGTCAATCCGTTTTACATCCCTAGCTACAAATGTAGCCGAGCCGAGATGATGATGATGATGATGATGATGATGATGATGATGATGATGATGATGATGATGATGATGATGATGATGATGATGATGATGATGATGATGATGATGATGATGATGTGATAATAATAATAATAATAATAATAATAATAATAATATATAGGTTGTAATAAAAAGCTGTTGGACCGACTTTAGTTGCCCACCCCACACCCATGTACTTGAAAATGTAACTTTGTCGTGTTGTGGGATAATAATTAATAACAGTGGAAAGTAAAAAAAGTAAATAAATGAAGCATGGAAGAAGTGTCAAACAAATGCATTGTTACCACTATTCCATAGCATACGGATTTCTCTACTGTTTTTCTAATACTGTATTGTATCCCTAACATTACAAATACCATTTTGTCCAATTATTTCATTATATTACTGCCAAAATCTGAAATGAATCATTCTTGAAATTCATATTATTTTATTCCATATATATGCATATATATATATGTACTTAATAATTTACAAACTATCTCAGTTTAATTAAAAAAATATGATATTTGTCACAACTCCATTTGATCTTTATTATTTATTCGAATAAAATGATTATAGATAAATTAATATCATCAAATTTTTATATATGATAAATTTTTGAGATATTTTTTTTTCATCGTAGATTCAAAATCTCGGTTTTGTAAACCATTAATGCATTTTAAATCATGCACGGACAATAACTCTTGGATCTTTTTAAATTTAAATTTTAGCAGATAAGTAGGTTTAGCATATTTTGTGTTACAGTTTGTAAAGAGTAATGATAAGTAATAGTAAGTCGTGGCAGGTCAAAAATAGCATATCAAAGCAATAGCCTTTACTATTTTAACACAAAAAACAAGCCTATTTTAAGTTTAGAAAGAAAAAAACAAAATAGATTAATATTAAGACTGTATCGAAATAAATAGTGTATAACTTTATTCTAAATTTTATATAAAAACCCATCGAATATAACTTTATTTAAATCATTTTTTCTGAATTAATCCAATTTAAATATTTATATTGGAAAAATTAAAATTTTAATCTAACTAAATTCAGATAGAATTAATATATAAAATAAATATAATTATATTGAAAGTATTCACCTCCTCTGCCCATAATTCCAGACAGTTGTGAATTGATAATATATATGAAAAGAAAGTCAAAATCAAAAGTGAGAAAAAAAAAAGAGAGGATAAAAATGTTTATTTTTTATTTTTTAGGTGAAAGATGGAGAAGGTGGTGGCGTGTAGCAACGAAGTCTCTGTCGAATTTTGATAATTTTAATCATATTACAGTGCTGACACTGCTGGTGATTTGCATCACCTTTTATCTTAAATATTTTATTTATTTATCCATTTTGGTTTTCCTATTCTATTTATCTATCAATTATTTAAAAAATATATATTTTTGATTATTCTATATGATATTTAATTTTTTATTTTATTTTTTTATAATCCGGAAGTTTATCAGGCCTTTGGCCCAACTACATCTTCCAGAAAAATGAGGCAGCCCATGTGAAAACCCTTCTTCAACCAGGAATCGAACCGCCAATCTCTTAGTGGACTCGCCAACTTGGATATGATATTTAATTTATATGCCACTAAGAAGAAAAAAAGGAAATTGAAAATAATTGTAAAAAGTAAATCTCCTTTTCATTTTCACCACTGACAGAGAATGCCCAGCCCTGCAAATTTTTCTCATGCACGCACGCATACTCAGACCTCTCTCTCTCTCCCATTTTTCGCTTTCACATGTATATAAATAATAGATCAAAATTTTAAACAAAATAAACTCATTTATTATTATTAATTTGGATCACAAGTTACAAACTTATATATGAAATTATTTGCAAAATATTTTAAAAGAATATCATTTAGATTTTTTATGTCTCAAGAAAACAGATAACTCGAGATATGAATGATGTAATCCCCTTTGGCTTTGGGTCGCTTTACTACAGGCCAAGCCAGAGAAAACACAGTTTTCCTACGTATAGACGTACCTGTCTTTTTTATAATTATTCTTACTACAGCTTTTTTTTAAAAAAAAAATATATGTTTTTATTGAAAAACAAACACCCATTATTTTCGCTGTTTTTTGATTTTATCAAATTCCAATGACAAGAAAATCGCCATCACCATTATAAACCACGTCGGTCGGTCCATTCCTTCTCATGCAGAACACCACCACAATATATTTTCCTCTTTTAAAGTATTTTTCTTGCAGTAGGGTTTGTGGCGAAACCAAGTTTCACTTTTCTTTCTCTTCTCCTTCATCATCATCATCAAAGAAGCTGTTCTTTCATGGACATTACTCGCTACCGCTTCAACAATGGATCCGACGGCCAAAATCTCCCGCCGGGCTTCAGATTTCATCCCACCGACGAAGAACTCATCACTCATTACCTTCTCCGCAAGGTTCTTGACAATTGCTTCACCAGCAGAGCCATTGCAGAAGTTGATCTCAACAAGTGCGAGCCTTGGGAACTTCCCGGTACACATAACTCACCACACTTAAACATTTTTTTTTGTCCATACATTCCAAGAAGATTTCTGGTTTAAGCCTTTCTGTCGGTTTGTGACAGAGAAAGCGAAGATAGGAGAGAAAGAATGGTACTTTTTCAGCCTCCGAGACCGGAAGTATCCGACGGGACTGAGGACGAACAGAGCCACGGAGGCTGGATACTGGAAAGCCACCGGAAAGGACAGGGAGATATACAGTTCAAAGACTTGTGCCCTTGTTGGAATGAAGAAGACTCTTGTCTTCTACAAAGGAAGGGCTCCAAAGGGTGAGAAGAGTAACTGGGTCATACACGAATACCGCCTCGAGGGCAAATTCTCCTACCATTTCATCTCCAGAAGCTCAAAGGTACGTGACATCATCCCTTTTTTCCAGCTTCTTGTAATCAAAGTTCTAATCTTTATGAACATTGTAACGAGTTTTACTTGGCATTTAAAGAAATGGCTGAAAAGGGTATATGTTTATTTCTTAGGGTTTAGTACCTTAGGAGCATGATGAGCTATCATAAAAGATGTGCAGTCCTTTATTGGGATTTCAATCATATTACCATCCTCTAAAGAAAATTTAAAAACCGGCCTTCTTTTGGAAAACCCAATGCATAAGACAAATCCAATGCAAAACCCAATCTTCAATCAAGATCTTCTGATTAAAAATATTAAAGGACACACGCCTTTGCACCATGGTTTTCTTCTCGTAGCATTAAATGTTTTTGTCTGAAACATGGAGCAAAATCAAGATTTGACCTTTTATGATGGTTTCATACGATGCGTAGGATGAGTGGGTGATATCTAGGGTTTTCCAGAAGACTGGCTCCGGCTGCGCAGGAGCTAGTGCAGGCGGTGATGTTAACAAAAAGACCAAAATGCCCTTCGCCGTGGGTGGGATTTACCATGAACCCAGATCCCCTTCCTCCGCCTCTCTCCCTCCTCTTCTTGATCCAACCGCAGCCGCCGCCGCCGCTTCCTTCAACAGCTCCTACGGTGGCCGCAGCACCACAACCACCGCCGTCACGGCCGCTAAAGCGGTGGCCGAGCACGTGTCCTGTTTCTCCACTACTACTACTACTACTACTACTAATGCTGCAGCTGATTCCTTGGGCCTGACCGTTGACCCATTTTTCCCTCCACCGCCGCCGACGGCTGCGGCGAGCTTTGAGCCCTTTGCCCGTTTCTTTTCAAGAAACGTCGGCGGCGGCGTCTCGGCTTTACCTGACTTTGGGTCTTTCAACGAGAATTTCAATCAGTTGCCGTACTTTGGTTCGTCCGTTTCTCCGGCCACCGCATTTCTGTCATCGTCCCACGACGCCGCCGCCATCAACTACTGGCCGCCGCCGCAGATGTCGGAGGATAACGATACTAAAGCTGGTCTTGTTCATGCAGGACTTGACTGCATATGGAACTGCTGACCACGACCACGAGACCCGGCGAACTTATACCTAACTAGGGTTTTCTCGTGACCCAAAACTATCTCTAGGGTTTGTTTTAGTTTACCTTTTAAAAAATTATTTTCTAGCATTGATTGAAGGTGTGCTGGAAAATGCTTATTGAACCGTTTAAGCGTATAATATATTAATTATGTTGTGAAAATGATCACTGATGCCTATAGTTTACGTACGTAATTAAATCTTACCATCTTCTTCGAGTGTTTTTATACAAGTCTTGATAGTGCATACAATTATATACGCATGTACGTACAAGCAAAGGATACGCAATTATACATATGGGCAGATTTTGTATCCGTATTCGATGTTATCCTCGACCAAGATTGTATGACCAATTCGAATGGACATTAATGATACAACACTTAGGGGAAGGGGAAAGGGCGTGAAAATCATGAGTGGTGACAAAATTGATATCAGAAATTGTACAAATAGTCCACCTCACTTGCAGTACAAGATGGGGCAATCAAGTGTCTATTTGTACAAATAGACATAATTAATGCTCTTCCTGTTTATTTTTTATTCTATTTTAAAGTTTATCATATGATTGAACCAATTATATAATTGGGGAAATCCTGATAAATAACCCTCCTCATATCTAGATTTAAACATGCGGTAACAGTATACTTTGCACTCTTCTTTATATTTTATTACCTATCAAACGTTCAATCCGTGTATATGTATAATCGGCTTTTTCATGGATTAGCAGTCGTGCTATTAGAGACAGAATCAAAATTTGTGAAGGTGGAAATTTATATGCTCAATTGTTTTATAGAGAAATGTTTTTCCAAATTTAATATAGGTATATGGTCGGAATATGCATTAATTGTTCTATTGAATTCACAGCCTACCAATGTAATATCTTATCATTCACCAATTATATTACTACACAGGGGTCGGATATGTATACATATATACACGCACTAAAACATACGGATTTACGTTGTCGAACCAAAACTAATTTCTTGAATTTGTATTCTTCAATCTTCCTTGTTTAAATGTTCCCCAAATATAGCACATCGAATAGTTGATGAGAGAACGTGAAACTTGAAAAACAACAAGTACATGCATGTCTTTTTTCTCACCAAATGACAAACACGTGGGAAACCATATATATCAAAACTCCCGACCTCCCGGCTGCTTCAGCTGATGGAGCCGATGATAGCCGTGTGGTGGTGTAGTGTACTCTATCTTTAAGCCCTTTCGCGGAGTGGCGAGTTCTCGTTGGTTGGTGTGGTAAGGCACGTGATATGGGCATGCATATGGGGTCAAGAGATGCAATGCAATGAGTGGAGAGAGAGATGTGTGTGCATGAAAATGGCAACGCACGCGCCGCAAGGTACGGGATCGAAGCCGAGTTTTGGACGAAGATCATTGAAAATGAGAGAGAGAGAGAGGAGCATTGATGAAATCCCAAGATTCCAAAAGCTATGGGGTTTTAGACGTTTTCGTTATACGACGTGAAGTGAAGAGAACAACAAATGTGTCAAAAACTAATGATAATTTTAGAATCCCATTGAGAGGAAATATGTCTGCCAACATATGCGAGAGTTGAAGAAGAAACGTGGAACAGAGACCTTCGGAGCGCACCGGAAGGTTTGCGATGAAGGAAACAAGTTTGGTCATGCATGAACCTTAAACTCCCAAGGTATTTTCGTCGTTTTGATGTATTGATGGGCTAACACCATATATTAGCTAGCTATTGAGTTTCGACATAGAATTAGGCCTTCATCCTTTTCGTTTTCATTTCCTTTTAACAGTTACATGTACTTTACGAGAAAACTAGTGAATAAACGAACGTTCTTCTTCTAGATTTAGGATGAACTCAAGGTTGGATCCGAATTCTTAAACTTATTTATAATCCTCTTATCGCTATATTATGTCTCATATTTAGGACATAATATATATAATGGCAATATATATCTACAGATATATATTGATATATTCAGTTGTATATTTGTTTAGATTTGATATGTTCTCTTCCTAAATTAGCTAGGGTTGGGTTGTTACGACTTGTACATAAATACATGTTTCGAGCATATGCAATACACACAGAAAACCTTTTCCCAGACATCTCTTTTATATCATGGTATCAGAGCACAATAAATTCTGATTTCGTGTTCTTCCGCCGACTTCCATGTCTACTATCTCGACTCCACCGTCGGCTGCTGCTCCGACGACGTCCTCGACTCCGACAACCGCGACTTCTGAGGTTCCAAGGAGAACGATTTCTCCTTACGATTTGAGCCCCAGCGATAACCCCGGATTGGTTCTCTCGCAACCGTTATTACGCGGAACCAATTACGAAGAATGGTCCATTAACATCCGACACGCTTTGAAATCTCGGAAGAAGTTCGGCTTTGTGGATGGTAAGATCTCTCAACCGGATCCGGATTCTCCCGATTACGATGATTGGGAAACGAATAACTCCTTGATCGTTTCATGGATCAAGAATACGCTTGAGCCTGGATTGCGTTCCGACGTTGTACATCGTGAATTCGCGAAAGACTTGTGGGATTATCTCAAACGCCGTTTCGGTGTGACTAATGCCACTCGTCTCCTTCGTCTTCGAGCCGATTTAGCGAATTGTCGACAAAAGGGAATGTCTATTGAAGCTTATTTCGGTAAGCTCACGAAGTTGTGGGACGATCTCGCGAGTATTCGTGTATTGAAGAGTTGCAAGTGCGGTCTTTGCACATGCAACCTTATCACTGAGTTGGAAAAACAAAAACAGGAGGATCAACTGTATGAATTCTTGCTTGGTTTGGACGACAACAAGTATGGCGTGGTTCGATCGACGTTGTTATCCCGTGTTCCTCTTCCCACAGTCGAGGAAGCCTACCTGATCGTTACTCAGGATGAAGAATCGAAGGGTTCTTTGTCTAGGATTGCTGACGTTGCTGATGTTTCGGCGTTCTCTGCCGTTTCGGTCGACAAACCTCGTGCGCCACCTGCTGTCAAGGACAAAACATTGGTTTGTTCTAACTGTGGTCGCACAGGACATTCGGCGGAGGCCTGTTTTCAGATCCTTGGTTTTCCAGAGTGGTGGGGAGATCGTCCTCGGAACCGAACAAGTCGTGGTCGGGGTGGTTCTTCCAGTCTCCGCGGTCGTGGTGTGGCTCGTTCGAACGCAGTCACGGCTGCGTCTTCTGCATCTTCTCCAGTGCTTCTCGACTCCGACAAACCTCCTGTAAGTGGTCTCAGCAACGATCAGTGGAAAACATTAGTTTCGCTCCTCAATGCCGGGAAAATCGGAGCGACGGAGACTGCATCTGGTATGTGTTCTGTTGTCCCTTGGATACTCGACACCGGTGCTTCGCACCATATGACAGGACGAACTGAATTATTGACGAACATGTCTCCAATAACACCGTCGGGCATCGTTCTTCCTGATGGACGACAATCGTTCGCTTCTCAGTCCGGCACCGTGTGTTTAACACCACATCTTTGTCTGTCGAATGTGTATTTCGTCGAGGGATTACATGTTAATCTCATCTCCGTCTCTCAGCTTTTGGACGATCGTGATTGTATAATACAGTTCACTAACCGATTGTGTGTTATTCAGGACCAACGTACGAGGATGCTGATTGGAGCGGGTGAACTCCGCGACGGGCTCTACTATTTCCGAGGAGTTGATACTGTGGCGGCTGTTGGTTCTTGTGCCAAGGTTCCTTTAGGCGTGTGGCATCAGCGTTTAGGACATCCCTCGTTCAAGATAGTGGAGCAAGTTGTCGGAGATGTTTCCCGGTTGAGTAGTGATTTTTCGGTTGATTCTTGCGATATTTGTTTTCGAGCCAAACAAACTCGTTCTTCGTTCCCATTAAGTTCAAATAAAACAAACGAGATTTTTCAGCTAGTCCATTGCGATTTATGGGGCCCTTATCGCACGCCGGCGTTTTGCGGTGCCAAATATTTTCTTACAATCGTGGACGACTACTCGCGCGGAGTTTGGCTCTACCTTTTGTCCGATAAGAGTCAGGTCTCGCACCATCTTGTTGAGTTTGTGGCGATGGTTGATCGACAGTTTAATAAGAAAGTTCGTACAATCCGTTCTGACAACGGAACCGAGTTCGTTTGTCTTCGTGACTACTTTCGTCGTCATGGAATAGTACATGAGACCTCTTGCGTGGATACCCCACAACAAAATGGACGTGCTGAACGGAAACATCGCCATATTCTGAACGTGGCTCGCGCACTGCTCTTTCAGGGTTGTTTTCCGATCGAGTTTTGGGGAGATTGTGTGTTGACCGCCGGGTTCCTTATCAATCGGACTCCATCAGCAGTTCTATCCGGAAAAACTCCATTCGAAGTTATCCATGGCCGCAAACCAGATTACTCCCATCTTCGAACTTTGGGTTGTTTATGTTATGCTCATAACAAGGATCATAAAGGCGACAAATTCTCTTCTCGAAGTATTCGATGCGTCTTTGCCGGTTACCCGTTCGGTAAGAAAGGATGGCGCCTATATGACTTGGAGAGGAAACGTTTTTTTGTTTCCCGTGATGTAGCTTTCTGCGAAGACAAGTTCCCCTTCGCTGACCCCGATATTCCCCAACAATCATCTTCGGAAAATCCTGTTTCGGTTTCTTGGCCCGTGTTACTTGAGGAAGAAGATATTCCACTTACCTTGCCATCGCCGGTGCCATTGTCTGTCAACGTGTCGGATTCCGCGGCCGAGGAGTATGACACACCGACAGCTGGATTACTCGGCGATAGTCCGAGCGACAGGGGGGGTTGTTCAGTTGTCCCCGATATCACCGAACATGTTCCTGTTGCCACAGAGGAATTAGGCAGAGGAAAACGTGCTAAGTTCCCTTCCACACGTCTTAAGGAACATGTCACAAACACCGTCTGTGTATTGAGCCCGTCTCCTAGTTCACCCGATCTCCATCACCCCTCAGGTACACCGTATCCTATCACACGATTTGTTAGCTGTTCTAATTTCTCTTCGTCTCATCGTGCATTCTTAGCCGCTGTTTCGGAGGGTGTTGAACCGCGTTCGTACAAGGAGGCAAATCGAGATCCCCGATGGAAGACAGCCATGCAACAGGAGATTGATGCCTTGGTAAAGAACAAGACATGGACTATCGAACCACTTCCTCCGGGCAAGAAGGCCATTGGTTGTCAGTGGATATTTCGGATTAAATATCGATCGGACGGTTCGGTCGAACGGTATAAAGCGCGTTTGGTGGTTCTTGGCAATCGTCAAGTTGATGAGCTAGATTATGGAGAGACGTTTGCACCAGTGGTTAAGATGGTAACTGTTCGCACTTTTCTCGCGGTTGCCTCTGCTCGAAATTGGGAAATTCATCAAGTGGACGTACACAACGCTTTTCTTCATGGTGACTTACGCGAAGAAGTGTACATGCGACTTCCTCCGGGTTTTGATTCTCATGGTTCCAATGGTGTATGTCGGCTTCGGAAGTCACTCTACGGTCTTCGCCAAGCTCCCCGGTGTTGGTTCGAGAAGTTGCGCTCGTCCTTGTTGGAGTACGGTTTTGTTCAATCTCAATCCGATCATTCTCTTTTTACTTTTCGCGAGGGAATAACCCAGCTATGTGTTCTTGTTTACGTGGACGATTTGATTATCTCCGGGAATTCGTCAATCGCTCTCCACGCGTTCAAAGGGTACTTATGCTCGTGCTTTCACATGAAGGACTTGGGACCCTTGAAATTTTTCCTCGGTTTGGAGGTGGCTAGAAATTCCACTGGGATACATGTGAGTCAAAGGAAATATGCGCTCGACATCATCTCGGAGGCTGGCATGCTCGGGTGCAAACCGGTGGGTTTCCCTATGGATCAGAATCATCGTCTTTCATTGTCCGATAGTCCCCTCCTAGCTGACCCGAGTAGTTACAGGAGACTTGTGGGTCGGCTCATATATCTCACCGTGACTAGACCCGAACTTTGTTATTCTGTGCATGTACTTTCGCAGTTCATGCAGAACCCCCGGCAGGATCATTGGGCGGCAGCGATCCATGTCATTCGATACTTAAAGTCGGATCCTGGCCAAGGGCTCGTTTTTCGCGCGGATTCGGATTTACGCTTACACGGATGGTGCGATGCCGACTATGCTGGTTGTCCCGTTACTCGTCGGTCGATTAGTGGTTGGTTCATTCAGCTCGGTACATCACCGGTCTCATGGAAAACCAAAAAGCAGTCCATTCCATCGTTATCGTCGGCCGAGTCCGAGTACCGGGCAATGCGCGTTACTACATGTGAATTATTATGGATCAAGAGTTTACTATCGTGTTTCGGTGTAGATCATTCATCGCCAATGATGTTGTTTTGCGACAGCCAGGCCGCTTTGCATATTGCCCACAACGACGTGTACCATGAACGCACTAAGCACATCGAGGTCGATTGCCACTACATCCGTCATCATCTCGCTCATGGACACATCGTCACCAACCATGTCTCGACGCATGAGCAACTCGCCGATATCTTCACCAAAGCATTGGGCAAGAAGGAGTTTACTTGGTTTCTTGACAAGTTGGGTGTGCAACACTTGCACTTACCAACTTGAGGGGGGTAATGGCAATATATATCTACAGATATATATTGATATATTCAGTTGTATATTTGTTTAGATTTGATATGTTCTCTTCCTAAATTAGCTAGGGTTGGGTTGTTACGACTTGTACATAAATGTGATTGGATTCACCCTTTTCATCCTCGGGAAAACTGGCTTTTTTCGTGGTCGGTGACATTGCCGAGTTTAAGTACCGAGTTTAATGGACGATGTGATAACTCGGTTCGTTCATTTTCTATCACATATTTTTTTTGGGTTCTTTGAATGTTCAAATTTTGTACCTTTGGTGCCAAATATTTTTATGGAAATCTTTATAATGATAGTACTATATATATATATATATATATATATATCTACATCTTCATCCCTTCCGCGTGAAATTTATTTATTTATTTTTTGTTGTCACTGAATCGGATTAAATAGTTTGTCGGTTTTTCTAACGGTTAGAACGAAAAGTCAAAACCGGAAGCAATTATTGACTTTCATTTTGTTTTATTCTCGAACCCTTATTATGAAATTGAGCCCATTAGGGCCCATTTTATGCGTACGTTGTCGGAGTGCAGCACGACTTAAATCGGCCCTTTGGGTCTTCAAGAGAAGAACGACACTGGAGTGAACGAAAGCTGCTTTGAAGGAAGAAAAAAACACAGAGAGAGAGAGAGAGAGAGAGAGAGAGAGAGAGAGAGAGGACTAATGGGAAGGATATTTACGGTGGAGCTGGAGGGAAGATCTTACAGATGCAGGTTCTGCAAAACCCATCTCGCTGTTCCCGATGACCTTGTTTCCCGGGTAATTTTTCATGTTCGGCACAATCCGTATTCGTCTGACGTCTGATAGTTTGTATGCTAAGAACACGAAGGTTGTCTGGTTTTGTGATTTTATCTTCGTTCTCAATTATCCACCAATTTTATGAAGATTGACGAAATATACTGCTGGCGTCGAGACAGCGGGAAGATTTTTGTAGAATAGATATATGTTGCAGAAGATTTAAAGCAAATGTGTTTTTGTTGGTTTTACACGGTTCGGTTCTGGTGATTGATATTTAACACAAAGTTTGGGTTTTTCGAGTACCCTTTTGGTTTTCTGTTCATACTTCTCTTTTTTTATGTTTCTCGAATTTTGGGAGAGGCATCTTTGTTCTGTTTCTGCTTGCTTCTCGTATTCCATTTTAAGTATGACCCTTGCGTATGTTAGCTAGCATGATTGCTGTTCATGTTTAGGTGATGTATCAGTTGTTTCGTGATTCTAACAATGGATATCGGTGATTTTCTGATTGGATTTTGACAGTCGTTCCATTGCCAGAGAGGAAAGGCCTACCTCTTCAATCGTGCGTAAGTTCCTCTATGGATCCTTTTTCAGTCTCTTGATGGGCAAATTTCTGCACCCTGACGAGATTTATGTGTCTCCATCTGTTGTCTTCAAGCTTAGATGTACTTCTTTTCCTTGTTTGTCTGATTTGTCAAAGTGTCCATGGAAAGCGGCTGCCTTATTCTATTTCCAACCGGATCTTTTGTACAGCCAGGAAAAAATGGCAGCTGCTGCCTGCTACCATTCTATGTGCTGGATAAGTTATATGCGATAGAGTAAGAATGTGAATTGCCAGTAATCTATAGATGAAATTGAATTCCTGGATTGTAGTAGTTAGTATCATAGAATTGCTGTGACGATTAGAGTCGCGGATTGTTGTATGGAACCCTTATAAACAAACCAGTCTTTATCTTTCTTTTGATAAACCCTTTTGCAATTGGGGTTTTGGTATAGCAGAGAAGATACTTAAAGTGTTGGTGAATTCAGGGTAAACATAAGTATGGGTCCTCAAGAAGATCGGATGATGCTTTCGGGTCTGCACACTGTGGCTGATATCTTTTGCTGCTGTTGCGGACAGATCGTTGGCTGGAAATATGTAATCCCTCTCTTTATATATATGCTTGCATTTACGTGTTTATAAGGATGCTTACTATATGCATTTGTATATAGATACAGCCACGAGAGCATTTGCTCATTCATCTCCCCATCACTGCTTCTCTCTGCAGGAATCGGCCCGCGAGAAAACTCAAAAGTACAAAGAAGGCAAATTCGTTCTCGAGAGGTAAACATCAATCTCCTAAGCTCTCACTAAATCCTTACCATAATCACTTCATCATCATTCGTTAAACCCTTCAAAATCTCGGTGTTTCCATCGTTCAGAGGACGGATCGTGGATGAAATCGACTTATCAACGGAGGTTTACATAGATACCCGAGGTAGCACGAGCGACGCAGATGACGCTTAGATCATTTATCTTAGGCTTAGCTCCAAATGAAAATATGCAGTTGTAGTAAAATTCTTTGCTTTTGTGCAATAATCAGTCAGAATCAAGTCGTTGTTGTTGTTGTTGTAGAAATCCGTAGCAGGAAGTTCATAGATGTGTACGGAAAGAACTTACAGTGTTGTCGGAATCTCAGATCATCAATGTCTTTAGCCATGTAGCTACTTCATTGTCTGTCTATTTTGGCGAGCTCTGGTAATGGGTATTTCTCTTTTTTGCTGATACCACTAAATTAATAACATTATATATAAAAAGAAATTATTTTTTTCGACAATTCCAAGAGAGAGAGAGACTCGAGGAGAAGACACGCAAATGGCGTTCTCTGCGAACCCTCTCTCGCTAAGCGTACCCGACGCAGCTTTCGAGTCATGGCTCCGAGACTCCGGCTATCTCGAGCTCCTCGACCACCGCACCTCCGCCGCTGCATCCGCCGCGGCATCGTCTTCCGCTGCCGCAGCCGCCTCGGCTTTTTGAGACGGGGGTTCCCCCTCCATTACCGGTGGGTTCTTCGCCTCTCTTTTGTCGCGGTTCATCACTCTCTTATCCCTCCTCGCTTTCAACCCATTTGCGAAACTCGCCGCCGATGATTTCTCCGGAGATACGCCGCCGTGGACCACCGGATTCTTTGGCTCCGTCGACTCGTACTCGTTCCCGTCGTCTTCTCAGCAGGCGAGGATGAGGGTCCACGAGAACGTCAAGCGGTTCGCCAGGAATTACGCCACGCTTTTCATCGTCTTCTTCGCTTGCGCTCTGTATGAATCAATTCGCTTAATTTCTCCGATTTTGTGGCTTGATCCTTTCCAAGTTTCTCTCTTTAGGGTTGGCAATTACTGGGCAAAAAGCTTAAACAGCTGGATGATCCGATTAACTACGAATTCAAGATTTGGGTATTGCTTGATCGTTGAAATTCCGGTGCTCTGACTTGGGGTTTTGTTCTTTTGTAGGTATCAAATGCCACTTGCTCTGGTTGGGTTGTTAGCCAGTCTGGCCCTTTGGGAATTGTTCAAATTCTGCAATGGCAAATGGGAATTCGATCGTTACCCTGCAATTCGCCAGTTTCTGATTCGTATTGCACAGTGCGGTAAGGCTTCTGATCAAAGTTCTTGCTATATTTTTGGACTGTAGCTAATAAGGTTACATGGTGTTGGAGAATATCGTATGATTCTCCCTTATGTCTCGTAAGAATCTCTAAACAGCTCAGAGTTTGGTGTGGTTTTAGTGCAATCTATGTTAGCTGCCTTTTGGATTCGTCAACTTGTTTATATAATCTTAAGCTCACGAAAATGCTCTGAAAGCTCGATGCAAGTGAAAGGAGAGACCTTTGGTTTCGAGCAACTTTCTAGCCGAGAATTGGTTCGAAATGTTGCTCGTTAGTCGCCTACTGGAAACCGATAGTACCGACCTGAAGACACCGATTTTCGCAGAACCCAACCTTTGGGATTTACTCTCGTCCCATCTAGACAACCAAGTACATATATACACACTTAAAAGTTCCTTTATTTTCCCTTCTCTCCTGGCAGCAACTGTAGTTCTTCTGACGCTTTTGAATGTCCAAACGGCTCTCTTCTGTGCACTTGCCATCAGTTATGCAGGTGCAGACTGAACTCTCTCTCTCTCTCTCATTTACGCTTTGTGTTATATATATATATATATATATATATATATATATCTATACATATATTGCCCTTTTCAATTCATGAGCTCTGATGTTTTTTCGCGTGTTGCGTAGTGATGATATTGCACGCCGGCTTCAGGAAGCTCACCCCTTCCAAGAAGCCATCTCGACGGAGATGACCGAGTTCATTTTAATGGCGGAATTTCGGGTATGATCCTTGTGTATTTTGCAGTGCAATAAGACATTGAAGGATGAGTTCGTATATGGAGGCCCTTTTTTTTTTTTGCCATTACTGAGACAAGGCAAGCTTCTGAGGAGGCGGGGTAAAAAAAAAAAAAAAAAAAAAAAAAAAAAAAAAAAAAAAAAAAACAGGCATATAGATACATATACATAATATGTATATGTATATATATGAGTATATGGTTTAGACTCAGTAATGTTACAGTTTGGTGTTACTGAAATTTCTCTAGGAAAAAATAAACAATGTAGAATGTTATTGTCATGATATTGAATACGAAGTTGGAAACAGATAATAAATGGCCAATAGAAATGGGTGTGCATATTCGTTATTTTTATTTTCTTATATAAAAAAAATAATAATATTATTATATAGTATATATATTTTTCTGTATCAATGTTTTTCAAACTAATCTCTATTTCACGTTTGTTTATTTTTTTCATAAAATGTTTCAAGTCTTCTTTTATATTACCGACTCAATTTCACTCTAGTTTTGTTACTGTTCCATTTGTTTTAATGTGATTTTAAATTTTAATGGTCATCCACCGAGAACATTGTACCTCTTTTCATTTAAAAAAAATACAAATAATGATTTTAAATTTACCCAGATTTTTGCCAATTTTTAAATATATAGCATACAATGAATGGATGACATTCAAGACTGAATTGAGTGTAATAGTTATTATACTGGTAAATATTGGTAATAACCGCTTGAATTTCCAAGTTCGGTAATGAATTTCTAAGACAGCTTTCTGGTCATAGTTATTAAACTTGGGGTGATTTTATTTTTGTTATAGCCCCGTTAATTAAAAGCTCGTAGATTTAGGAATAACGCGTGAATTTACTCCAAAGAGGGAACAAAAAAAATTAAAATTAAATATCAGATTTGAATAAAATTCGTTCAATACAGAGAATCATAGTATGAACACTTTCAATGGAATGTTTTTAATACGTGATTGAATTCTCACACGTATTTCCATAAATGCATTAGTAAACGGCTAAATCCATTACAAAATACAACAATATCGTCATTTTTAAGGCAAGCTCCACTTTCCTTCTCCGCATCTCTCCTCGACATCTCCACGTATCTCCTCCTTCCGTTTCTGTAATTTTTCTCAGATTTTCTCCAGATCCTTCTCTTTACCCTGATTTCTTCTTCCTCCCTCTGTGTATATATACATACACGTATATATTCATATGACCCTTGTCTCATATCGCTTTCACCTGTCTGTTTCTTCTTCTTCTTCTTCTTCTGCAACCATGGGGCTGTGTCTGAAAACAGTCTCCTCCTTCGTGTTCATCGTTTCCTTTGCCTTCTTCTCCGTTTCAGAAGCTCGACGGTTTTACGTCGGTGGTAATGGAGGATGGGTCATAAACCCGCCGGAGAATTACAACACGTGGGCCGAGAAATCCCGCTTCAGTGTTAACGACACTCTCTGTAAATTTCTTGTTCGATCTACGTTTGTTTTCTGAGTTTTTTCATCGTTCTCGTCGAATGGGTATCTGATGAATTTTATAACTTTTGCAGATTTTAAGTACGCGAAGGGGTCGGATTCGGTTCTTCAGGTGAGCAAGACCGATTATTTCAGCTGCAACTCCAAGAATCCGATCAAGAAAATGGAAGATGGAGAGTCTGAGTTCATGTTTGCTCGTTCTGGTCCGTTTTATTTCATCAGTGGTAACGAAGATCACTGTAAGAAAGGACAGAAACTGATCGTTGTCGTTTTATCCGTCCGGTCTAAGCCTCCCCACGCCGATGCTCCGGCGAAGTCTCCGTCGTCGTCTCCTTCCCCTGTTCATCACTCGCCCACCGTTTCTCCGTCTCATGCTCCGGCGAAGTCTCCGTCGTCTTCTCCTTCCCCTGTTCATCACCCGCCCACCGTTTCTCCGTCTAAATCTCCGGCGAAGTCTCCGTCGTCGTCTCCTTCCCCTGTTCCTCACTCACCCACCGTTTCTCCGTCTAAATCTCCGGCGAAGTCTCCGTCAAATCCGCCGTCGTCCCCTTCCCCTGTTCCTCACTCACCCACCGCTTCACCGTCACATGCCCCGGCGAAATCTCCGTCAACTCCGCGGTCATCTCCTTCCCCGGCTTCTCCTGCCCCGTCAACAAAACCGCCGAGTTCTCCGAAGGCCTCTCCGTCACCGGCCCCGGTTGGCCCACCGCCGGAGCTACCTCCGAAGTCTTCTCCTTCTCCGACGGAATCTCCGAACAGCTCCGACGACATTATGGTTCCGGCGCCGGCTCCGGCAAAGTCATCGGGGAGTATGTTGGCCGTTATGTCGGTTACTACAGCGTTAAGTATGGCTTTGACCGTGTTTATGTCTGTCTAGTCCCATGGGCCCTTGCATGGCTTATTCAATTTCGTTTATTGTATTCTGGTTTTATTTTAATTTCAAATCTGTGCTTTCGGGAATTCTGTTCTGTTGATGTTTTTTGGTTGGTGTATTTTTTTTTAAAAAAATTTCGGATAATAATTGTTTTTAATTAAGTTTTATGAATATTTAACCGAAGGTAAAACGTTCTGTGTTAAATATGAATGTAGCCAATCAGGGCAATGAAATAAAAATTAGCATATACATTTGCTGTATTAATTTTATAAGAATTGGTGCACCAAATCTCATTATCGTATAATAATTGTTTTTATTTAAGTTTATGATATTTAACCGAAAATAAATCGTTCTGTTAATCTACATTTGCTATATTAATTATGATTTATTAGAATCACATGCTATGTATGAATGAGATCTGATTTGTTTGTAATCAATGTAGAAATATATATTTGCCAAAACAAAGTTTCAATTTGTCACTGATTTTATGTTTATTCCAGTTCTGAAGATTTAACTTAATTAACCAAAGATTTTATTGTCTGGGATGAGAAAATTGGATCTTAGCTTCATGATTTGTGGAAACTAAATCATTTGCCACTAAACCCAATAGAAAGTTAATAACATTCTCCATTAATTTTTATTCCATTCTATCTGGATCATGTTCTATAGAAAATAATTTTCAAAATATTTTGTTTCCAATCCGATTTCTTAAGTCTCCTTTAGTTTAATTCATTTTTAAATCAATTTTGATTCGGATAAAATTAGATAATGGAAGATATATGGTCAATAATCATAATAATAATAATAATGGATTCGTAATTTGTTTTTATTATTTAATACCCATATATAATCTAATTACAAAGTACATAACCATACATAAAAAGGACACTTTAGTTGTCATTTCCAATACCCTGATCTATATCATGCATTTTCTTTAAATACATTGATATTTTTCTCTCTGTCGTGAAAAAAAAAAAATATAGTTGGGTAGAAGACTAGAAGTTATGGTGAAATTTCGGATTATATAAAAAAAAAAATTCCGCCTTTTGTTTAACATTTTTTTTTTCTCAACTCTCATCATAAACGCCTTTAACTTTCTCATGAGAGTGATCAACCAACGTGCTTGCATGATTATTGACTCAGAAAATATCAAAGTCATCCGACAACATAAATCTTGAAATATGATTGAATCGGGTCTGAAAACGTTGAAAATCTCTTCGGATAATTAATTACTCGTGGTTTTTATTATGAGGAGAGAAACTTGTTACTATATATGTGTTAATTAGACCAGAATTCGAACCGATTCTCTATATATAATTAATCACGTGATCATTATATTGGTGATTAAGCACTGTATCAAAATCATATAGGAGAGTGATAGATCAAATTCGGTATCATAGACGACAGTAAGCAAACCGCTGGAAACAAGAGGCTAAACATACTATGTAACATATTACAAGGAATAGAAGTTGTAACTGAAACAAATCAGACTTCGATCACTGATCCTCTCTATGTGAAGGAGATGATGAATCATAGAATAGTTTTGGCGAAGTGACCGGGAAAAGTGGAAGAAGCTGAGGCTCGGAGTCTCGTGGGGTTGATGAAATGGGTGATGGGTGAAGGTAAAACCCTTTTTCAGCAATGGCTTTTGCTTCTCCTGATGAGGAACCAGACGACGGAGAGAAAGGAGATGCCTTGCTGAAGGGGTCATCGTTGCTGAGAGGGCTGTTTAGCCCTAGATTTGGAAACTCCAGCATGCTTGGAGAGAGAAGGAGAATCTCCGATTTCCTCGGAGAGAATCTAGGGCTGTGACCATGACAGAACATCAACGTTCTTGTTGCTGTTGATCAACGTGTTGATCATGAACATGTTCTTGTTGCTGTTGCTGTTTTGTCTTCTCTCGTAGAGCTTGAAGCTGTTGTTCTTCTTGATCGGCGGGATCGAGAATAATCCTCCCTTGTTGTATCCCGGCGGCGATTCTTGATGCTTGGCGGTGGTTTCCGGCGAGCCAGTGAGCATCTGAACAACTTGTTTGAAACTGGAAGTGTCCGCTTGAACAAATGCAGTCGGGTAAGGACTCGAGACATGTTCAGATCTGGTCTGGGTCTGGATCTGTGGCCTTGGACTCTCGTCTCCTCTCGTTGACACGGTTATCGAACAAGGGTTCCAAGTATCTTCTGGGTTTGCGGCCATGGAAGTTGCAGAAACCTCCATTGAATGTATGAGAGAGAAGAGTAGTGGAAGCTGCTTATGTGAACATGGGTTTTTGATGTTCTGTTCTTCCGTGTTGTCGTGCGAAGACATTAAAAGGACTTAGTGAGGTGTCAATGGACCCATTTCGTTTCTAACCTAAAAATCTTTCAGATTCTTGTTCCGAATTCTCTGTACATTTCACTCCTTTAATATATAGATAATGTTGTTGTTAATCTAGCGTTTAGGGTTATAATATATATTTAAGGATAAAAACAAACTTAAATCTTGATATAGAAAAATATTAGGTAATTGTTCAAAATTTTACTTAGTTTTTTTTAAACGAATCATTGTTTCATATATGCGTCAATACTTGTTGGATTTTAGTAAACGTATTTCCAATTAATAATTATAAAATTCATACTATATGCTATTTTTTTGGCATATTTGGTGATGGAATATTTTTATTTTGGTTATGTTTACTGAAATAGGGAAAAAAATTCTAGCTAGTGGAACAAATATTCATATTTTTGCTTTGTTATCTATAGTGATATATACTTGAAAGCATACAAACCCAAATGTAATCTTTAATTATTTATCTGCTGAATATTGAGATTTTTTTTCCCAAAATTTCGATCGGAATTGTTTGTTCGTCTTTCAATAATAAATTGACATCTCGAATTACAAGTTCAAAATTAAACGAATTAGGATATGATATTTACATTTATATATATATATATATATTATTCCAAGACAACCAATTCAATTAAAAATCAGAATTGAATAATTAAAAATATCCTAACTAAACGACAGAATGTGGGATTAGATAGTACTAATTTCAAGTTATCATTAACAATAAAAATAAAAATATTATTTGTACTCGAGTGCTAATTTGTTCTCCTTACGTGACTGTAACTACAAACCAAAGTGAGCCCATGTTTTTTTTCCTAATTGGATTTTTTTTGTTAACGTTGGAACAACAGTTGCTATCCAACCCTTACCTTTACCGGTGGAATCGAACTGGCCACCACTTGCGCCTAACGATTTCAAAGAGACCTGACCACCATGTGCGCCTAATGCTCGATCACCACGAAGTGGGTATAAGGCGCACAGAGTAAACCCCACGTCCATGCGCACGAGTGTGCAACACACGTGGGAGGTGAGCGGACAAGGAATCGAACCCCAACCTCCCGGTATATTGATCATGGTCCTAATTGAAATTTCAGCAAGTAGTTTAGGGAAAAAAATGGAAAGAGTATCCAATTCCTTTTTTCTTTTTAAAGAAAAATGTTACCTTCAATAAACCAAATAAAAACTAACAAAAAAGGAATAATAATAATAGAAAAGTGTAACGTGGGGACTCCAATTCCTATTGAAGGATCAAATTCTTTCAACTCCAAAATCATTAATGTTTTCTAGAATATGCCTAGTGGTGTATGAGATTCCCCCATTTCCACAACTTGGAGAGGACATTTTTAAAATAAATGTAAGAAATTAAGTCCCTTATTGGATCACCATTTCTTCACTATTTAATTTTGTTTTACCTATTTTATAAAATGAGTGAAAGAAAACTATATATATATATATATATATATATATATATATATATATAGTTTTCTTTCACTCATTTTATAAAATAGGTAAAACAAAATTAAATAGTGAAGAAATGGTGATCCAATAAGGGACTTAATTTCTTACATTTATTTTAAAAATGTCCTCTCCAAGTTGTGGAAATGGGGGAATCTCATACACCACTAGGCATATTCTAGAAAACATTAATGATTTTGGAGTTGAAAGAATTTGATCCTTCAATAGGAATTGGAGTCCCCACGTTACACTTTTCTATTATTATTATTCCTTTTTTGTTAGTTTTTATTTGGTTTATTGAACCTAGATGTAAGGATATTATATATGAATTTTAGAGCATATCATTCTATATTTTTTTTGTGACTAATGTGATTATCGTCATATATTTTAAGATTATATTGGTCACATTAATTATATCGTTAAAATTCACATTGATTATACCGTTTTAAATTTATGTGGTGATCATATTGGTTATATTGGTCATATATTAAAAATTTTGGTTTGAAGTGTAATAAAATAAGGACAGTTTTGATATAATATCGCTAGAGATAATAGTTGAAATTGATTTATAATTTACCAATAATTATTAAACCCGAATATAAAGCTGGCATGTCTAGTATATTAAGACCGATTAAATTGAAAAGGAAAATTTTCCAAAATTGCTGCAAAAGTCAACATTTTATGGTAACTTCAATAGTGTCAAATCCATCGAATTATTGCAAGAAAAATAAAAAGAAAAAGACAACAACAAAAAAAAAACGCACACAAGAAGCTTCTCAATTGTTCATAGCGTTCTTGACGGCGTCAACCGCCCCTTGCGCCTTTGCTTTCACCTGCTGTCCGGTCTATATACATATATATATATATA
>NW_010966987.1:0-1315 GCF_000463585.1 Tarenaya hassleriana
ACTTGAATTGAACACCGTCCGCGGTGTTAACTCTCGTCTAGTGGGGAGTATAAAAAGAGTAAGTGTGTTACATCTTCCGATGGAGTGATCTTCCACTTCGGTTTCTTCTTTTTGTTGTGATCTAATGGGCCCTATGCAATGTGAAGGAAACATGAAGCTTTGATACCCCTGTTTTGAACTTGGTGTAGGGTGAGAGTTTCCTCCTTCGATCGGGATTGAAACGGAGTGGCCTTCACAAACGGAGTTCACTTGAGGCTTAAAGTCTTGTAGGTATGTTGTCCGAAATATACTTCCGTGATTTACCCTAATGGCTGCTAAAATCCATCTGAAACACATGAAAAATCATCGAAAAATTATCAGAATAAATGAGCGGGTCGCCCAAAAAATGGACGGTCGCTCGGCGGGAGTGATTTTTGCTCAGAGAAAACGAGCGGGTCGCTCAAAAAATGGGCGACCGCTCGTTTTTTTTTTTCTTTTGAAGAGCTGGTCGCTCATTTTATGAGCGACCGCTCACTTCCCGGTTTTTTTTCGATGCAAAACGGATCTTTTCTCGCACTCGTGTTGTATCTGATCGAAGAGATTGTTACGAGAGAATTTTGGAGGTTTAGTTAAGAAAAGAGAAAAGAAACAAGGAAGGTGAAGAATGTACATCCCGGTATGAACCGGGTTGCTAGTTAAGATCGTAGCTAGACCGAAATGCGGTTCAATCAATTAAAAAAGAGGGAGAGTACAGAGGTACCTCCTTCTGGTCTAATACTCCCTGGATTGTATGGCTTGAGTCTTTGAGTGTTGACCATGAAAGTTCCGCCTTTTCCGTTGTCGAGTTCTACCGCTCCATGAGATGTAACGTTCTTTATGATGAACGGTCCCGACCACCTTGATTTCAGTTTTCCTGGAAAAAGTTTTAGTCGAGAATTGAATAAAAGAACGAGGTCACCTTGTTGGAGGTTTCGATCGAGGATGTGCCGGTCGTGCCACTTCTTGGCCCGCTCCTTGTAAATCCGCGCGTTTTCATATGCGTCCAAGCGAATTTCCTCTAGGTGACGGAGCTCTAGCACTCGTTTCTCCGCTTGTGGAGCAAGTTCGGGGTCCCAATCAGTGTATGATTTCTCTTTTGAACCTTGAGATGAGTCAAGAACGGTATGGGGGGTCGACAGGATGCTTCCGGGGTCCAAATCTTCATTTCCAGGTGAAAACAGGCGGGTCGCCCATTTTTCGAGCGGGTCGCTCGCTTCTACAGTGTCTGGATCGTTTTTGCTCAGAGAAAACGGGCGGGTCGCCCATTTTGACGGGCGGTCGCTCACTTCTACAGTGT
>NW_010966987.1:1746-2451 GCF_000463585.1 Tarenaya hassleriana
AGCATGCCTTGCTGTCTTGATGAGGAGGAAGATGCGAGTTGAGCCACTTGATTGTCCAAGATCTTCAAGTGAGCTTGTACTCCTTCCAATTGCTTCTTGAATGCAACTTGCTCATTTTCAATGCCCCCAATGGATACTCCTTGTGATTTTTGACCTTGGAGGATTTGGAATAGCATATCCTTGATGTCCGGGTCTTGCTCCTTGGGTTGCACTTGCTGTGGTCTATAGTTGGAATTCCCTTGATAACCTTGACTCCCTTGACCTTGTTGTTGATACTTTGATTGAAAACCCGGAGGTCCTTGAATGTTCCGTTGGAAGGCGGGTTGAGGATTTAGCGCATTCGACGCGTTCTTGTAGGAGAAGTTGGGATGATTCCTCAATCCCGGGTTGTACAGGTTGGATGGATGAGTGTATTGGTTTGGACCGACATAGTTGACTTCTTCCGCTTCTTGATCAACCATGTACATTCCCGGTTGAACTTGCGCTAAATTTTGATCCTCCACAGCAGCTACTTGTTTAGCATTGGCAAGTTGAACTTTTATCTCAGCAAGGTCGGCCAACACTGCCTTAAGAGCTGCGTTTTCTCCCACATCTCCTTTCACCGAGCTTCTCCTACTGAATTCGTTGGACGTATGGCTGAGTCCCTTGGCCAGTTTTGCAATTGTCGCCTCTAGCTCTTGGAAAGGGATGTCATATATGTCACCT
>NW_010966987.1:4608-6798 GCF_000463585.1 Tarenaya hassleriana
TCACTACCTAGAGGATCGATTCACCCATCTCCCAATGATCTAAATGATCTCTAGATGCATTAGTGTACCCTATCATGAACCCTAAGCAAGTTAAGCCATCTCCCAATGTGAATAACTCACTCATTTGACATTTGGTTCCAAACATCATTCCCATATCCCTATGATCAATGTGTTCTATCCATGATCTGTTGGAGGGATCTAAATATAGCGCCCTCGCTCGACTCAACATTAGCTCCCTCATTGGAGGCGTCGTGGGTACTCATTTCGCACAAGCTCGCTCAAACACGCAAACAACACTTCCACGTGCAACAATCACTTATCCTACGAGTTCTACACGCGTATACAAGTAAAATACGTGTTGTTCTAAACCTCACACAAACAGGTTTCAACCAAGGGACTCAACGTGCGTAGATGTTTGATAATGTCGGGCCTCTACTTGTGTTTCACGCAACAACGAGTAAATGATCGTGCACTACTACCAAAGCAAGACGTGATGAAACAGAGGAATGTTCAAATTTGTAGACCACACTAAAATGCAATCACGCACAAAAGACACAGCTATGTTTGGACACACGGGTTTTTCACCGATTTTATAACGTCGTGCATCACAATTCTTCTCACATTCTAGGCATTATAGGACGTTAGATGGCCATGGGTAGGTTGTTTTGCTTGTTTTTCCTTGCAGGAACACAAAACGGGCGACCGCCCATTTTATGGGCGGGTCGCACGTTTTGGCTGAGCTCCCCGAGCATTCTCGAATTCTTGTTCTTCCGTGCCCGCTTCGTGAGGATTCATCGTGGAGTCTTCCTGCAAGGAAAAACAAGCAAAACAACCTACCCATGGCCATCTAACGTCCTATAATGCCTAGAATGTGAGAAGAATTGTGATGCACGACGTTATAAAATCGGTGAAAAACCCGTGTGTCCAAACATAGCTGTGTCTTTTGTGCGTGATTGCATTTTAGTGTGGTCTACAAATTTGAACATTCCTCTGTTTCATCACGTCTTGCTTTGGTAGTAGTTGCACGATCATTTACTCGTTGTTGCGTGAAACACAAGTAGAGACCCGACATTATCAAACATCTACGCAAGTTGTTTCCCTTGGTTGAATCCTGTTTGTGTGAGGTTTAGAACATCACGTATTTTACTTGTATACGCGTGTAGAATTCGTAGGATAAGTGATTGTTGCACGTTGAAGTGTTGTTTGCGTGTTTGAGCGAGCTTGTGCGAAATGAGTACCCACGACGCCTCCAATGAGGGAGCTAATGTTGAGTCGAGCGAGGGCGCTATATTTAGATCCCTCCAACAGATCATGGATAGGTTGGCACGTCTAGAAGATAATAGACCTCCTGTACCCCCCGAACTTCGCCCTAGAGAACCTCTAGCTCGTACTAGGCCGAACAAAGGCCCCGAACCCGAACTCCTTAGCGATGGCGAGAGTGATGTAGGGCCACGACATAGGCCAAGAGAGAGGGTTTTCGAGGAGATAACCGATCATGAGGAGTACCATAGACGTAGAGCCCCTAGACCGAGAGAGAGAGAAGTAAGGGAAGTCATTGAAAGGAGATATCCTCCTAGACGTAGAGGCTGTTGGTTTAGCGCTCTATGATGTACTGTTTATGAGCTTTGTTTAGATACATTCGATGTATTGATACTTTCTATGGTTTATATGAGAGTATTTGATTCATTACATGTTCTTGCATACTAGATCTGTTATGAAATCCATGTATCATTATGAATGATACTAAACTCCCTAGTCTTGTGTCATTATGGGAATGATGACATAATAAGACTAGTATGATGTGTGATTGATGATCATAGCGATGATCATAGGTATTGGATATGATCACTGTCATAGGTATTCGTTGGAGAACGGAATACTGGATTGACCCGCATGAGATTGTCACATGGACTAGCGTCATGACTTGAATCTCATATGGCGGTTCCATGATTGGATCCTAAGACCTGAGATATCTACGGAATCCAACATGAGGAGTTGCGTGCTTTGAATACGTCAAACGTCCTGCGTAACAGGAGGACTATAAAGGCGTGTATCAGGTACGAAACGAATCATGTGCTGGATTGTAGATAGTCAAGACGAGATTTGTACCTCTCGTAAAAGAGAGAGATATCGCTGGGCCCCTCGTGTGAGCGAGAATGTAGAAATGTGTGGCCACACTATAGACGAACG
>NW_010966987.1:7948-8919 GCF_000463585.1 Tarenaya hassleriana
AAACAGAAAGTTTAGACGTGCAACAATCAATTGATACAAACAACATGCACTCCACGCAACAAGTAACGTTTTGGTTCCTAAACTGTTCCGAAAGTACTTAGATGTTTTCAATCTGTTTTCTAAGCTCAATTAGGGAATACGAACAGCCTCTTAACTCACCAACTTGATCAGAATTCGTGCTTGATACAGATTGAAAAAAATACAGAATTTGAAACGGACAACAATCATTCAAACAACACAATCGGTAGCAACAAATTTGGACAGAATTTGAAACGAACAAAAGACAAGCGAAGGAACGAAACAGCCGAAATTACCCGGAGGTCGGCAAGGACCCACGACTTGGAGAGGATCTTCGGCATCACTAACCGCAGCCTTCTCAACGAAACAACCGTGGAGAAGGCTGCGGTTAGTGATGCCGAAGATCCTCTCCAAGTCGTGGGTCCTTGCCGACCTCCGGGTAATTTCGGCTGTTTGGCTCGACTTGGCTCTGATACCAAAATGATACACGCACGGAGGAGGATGGGAGCAAGTCTGATCGCAATCACCGGCTCGCGTCTAGCGGCACTCGAATTCACGACAAACGGGGATAATCGAAGGGGATTTACGGGAAACTCTCTCAATCACCGGCTCACTCACGTGGCACTCGAATTCAAGAGAGAATCAGATAATGGATGGCGGAAACGAAGGGATAGGAGCACCGGACACACCGAGTGCAAACCCGCGGACACACCGACGGTAAGAACTCGGACAAACCGAGTGTTGGCTTGCGGACACACCGACAAGACCGAGCTTGGACACACCAAAGCTAAGGCTCTCGACACTTTAGAGTGGAGAAGAAGGAGAGAAAACTCTGCAACTTTGATTCAATAAACTTGGCTGCCATTACAATGAAGAAGAGAAGTGTTTAAGTAGAAGAAAATGTCAACAACATAATTAAAGCAACAAACACATGCAAGACATGAGCCATAAAT
>NW_010966987.1:12549-15777 GCF_000463585.1 Tarenaya hassleriana
GACAAGTTCCAATCGTTGGAATCCATCCCGAGGTGTGGATACGTGTAGAGGGAGAGGTAATCTTCCTGCCTAAGTGATCGGACGAATTCTTCAGTTGATACAGGCCCCGAATCGATTGAGGTAAGCGTTCTAACGTTTTTACGATTCATTAGAAGCATGGTTCTAGGGTTTATTAAATTTTTGTTTTATATCCGCTGCACAAATCCTAGAATCGATCTCTTAGGAATAGGATTCGCTCTAGAGATCCCAGAAAAATCCAACAGTGGTATCAGAGCCTGGTTGCTCTGTTTTGATTTCGTAGAACCCGATCACGCACGTTTTAGGATTTGAATTATTTGAATCCATGTTTGCTTCGATATCTATGCATGTTTGATGATTGAATCTAGTGTAGATTGCATGTTTCATGTTGCATAGAGTGCAGGAGTTCGAATTTTGGGTCCACAGGTGAATTCGGATCGGTTTCAGGTCTGATCGGGGCTGAGAACGCCGGAGAACGTGATCTGATCACGTAGACAAACCCTAGACCGTCCGTTCTGGGTAAGCTAGACCGGACGGTCTGGGATGGCGGACTGCACAGATTAGAACAGATGGTCCGCACTGGACCGTCCGTTCCGTCTGCTGCGGACCGTTCATTCCGGATGGTTGAGACCGTCCTTCCATGGCTGAGAGTGGACCGTCCGTTCTGCTGTCATGGACCGTCCGTTCCGCCAACTGCAGACCGTCCGTTTTGTGTTGTTTCAGCGTGGAACGTCCGTTCTAACTTCTGAAGTCGGTCCGCTCGTTCTGCGAAGCATGGAACGTCCGTTCTATGTCTAGAACGGACAGTCCAAGGTCCAGATTCCGAAATTTTTCGTTTTCTAGGTCCGATTACGCAATCGTTGCTTAATCTGATCAACTGTGACTCAAATAGACATGATTCATTCTTATAGATGGTCCATAGTGAATGAATGCATGTAACTTAATCAAGATATTGGATATGCTTGATTGAGTGGGAGCTTCGAGATTGGGTTTACATAATCGAATGGATGGTCTTTTCGGATTATGTAATACATCTGATGTAATACCCCGATTCCCATACGAATTATTTAAATTATTTTCGGGAATAAAAGGAGGGTAAAATAAGGCAAAAATATAGAGAATATTTCAACGAAGATCTAGAAGAAAATGACACTCGATTTGACTGAGAAACGAGGAAGTTATGAGCAAACGAAAATTGAGTAGAACCTGGAAATTCGGAATTCACAAGTTATTCGAGGTACGGACGTTTCGAGTTGTACCTCATCGTGTAGACGTGAGTTTCCAATAATCTATTGATTGGACATGAATGAGGACGTTCCAAGGAAGGTGTAGAAACAAACGGTGCTCGATTCGGGTAAGAAACGAGTGAGAACGGAGCAATCGAAGTCAGTCGGGACGGACCAGAAATGTAGAACGGACGGACTGCTTAAGGCGGAACGGACGGATCACGAACGAGCTAGGAGCTGGGCCAAAACTGGGCCCAGACCGTCCGTTCCAGGACCAGAACAGACGGTCCGCTTGACAGCACGCAAGTGGCCAACTTATTCCCTTGGGACGCGTATTCCTCTGCGTTTCCAGGCCCCACCGGCGGCAACTCGCCGTCCAACCTCACCAGGACATTGCAGGCTCGACCTTGGGCCTGGGCTTGAGCCCATTTGATCTTCCTCATGCTTGAATAACACCTCTGAAAGCAGGGACTTAGCCATTTTCGAGCAAAAACAGGGGAGAGAAGAAAGAGAGAGAAAGGGGGAGAAAGGAAGAGACCCAGCGCAAGGGAAGCTCGGGGAAGCAAGGGGGGACATCCCTAGACTGTGTAGGAGAGGTTTCCGATGAGGAACAAACCGGAAAATGCCACGAAGTCCGGCGAAACCAGATCTGAGCCGAAACAGAGGTGAGTGGCTCGAGTTGCGTCTGTGTAAGCTCGTTTTCGTCGATGTGATTGTGTTATTTCGATGGTTTGATACTTGGATTAGATAGAGGACACTTCAATGAACATTTAGCAACAAACGAGACTGAACTTGGTTGAGAAATGAGGGAGATATGATCAAATGAAGTCGGACCAGAAAACTGTTTCGCGAGAGCGAAAACAGCCGGAACGGACGGACTCTAAGGCCAGAACGGATGGTCTGGCATCCCCAGACCGAATGGTCTCCGTTCCAGACCTCAAAAATTGTCCCGAGGGGCCCCGGGACAGCACGGGACCCTTGGACCGACCGATCCACACCGTGGACCGACCGTTCTAGGGTACGAAACTCTTTTTCGGATGATTTTCGAATCCCGCATGCGTGAGATGTGCGATACAACGATTGGAGTGACTCGTTGCGTGATTATTCTGGGTAGTTTGCATGGCGTTAATCGGTATCTCGGTCGGGGCCGAATACCGCGATACGCGTGATTGTATTGGAAAGATATGCACGTTGATTGCCATGTTTGTAGCTCACTCGTGCGACGAGTGCAGCATGATTATGTCTGTGATATAGTCGTGTGTGACACGACTGCCAACGTCATGGACTTGACGGGCGTGCGAGACGCCCCTAGTCATGGACTTGACTAGGGCTATGGCAGAACCCTATGGTGGACTCCATACGGGTGTTGTGTTTATTGTGTCATGGACTTGACACGGCCAACGTCATGGACTGTACGGTGTGGTGGGACGCCCCTAGTCATGGACTTGACTAGGGTTATGGCTGGACCCTATGGTGGACTCCATACGGGTATGTTTGTATTTCCGTTGTGTCATGGACTTGACATCGGAGGTCACGCGAGTGACAGGCGCAAGAGACGCGCGTAGTCGCATGTGATGCGATGGCCAACGTCACGCGAGTGACGGGCGTGTGTGAGACGCTTCTAGTCATGTCGATATGACTAGGATCTCTGGCTAACCCTATGATGCGATGTCATATGGGTATGATTGTGTTTGACATATTTGTGACTGATGTGATGTAGTTATGCATAGATATCATTGTTGTTTGTTGGTTGTGAATCATCGAATTAATACCGTTCTCGCTGAGAACGGGTTTACCGGGTTCAACCCGGGCTACTCACTAAGCAGTTGTGCTTAGCCCTCGTGGTTTATATTTTTCAGATCACGAGGATTACGCCTAGCGCACGGACGACGACGGCCTGAGAGAAGCAGCATCATGTACGAGATTTTATTTTGAACTCCGGGACTTGTATTCCCGCATTTTGTACGGTTATGTTATGACTTTT
>NW_010966987.1:16153-20144 GCF_000463585.1 Tarenaya hassleriana
GATTTCTACAATTAAGCCCAATGCCTAAACTATGGGATTGGAATTAGGGAACTAATTCCGAAATCCCTAAGAGGCTCTATAGCAGTACCTAAAGGAATAAACACCAACCCACCCAAGTGGACGTTTATGACAAAGTGGGGGGAGGAACTTACCTCGCTCACCATTTATATTGGCGTTAGCAGAGGACCCCCTTAAGTTCAAGCCAAAGGTTCGAAAAGAAGATGATCATGAACGGCAACGAAGCCTTCCTGGTAGACATTACAGCTACACAGGAATCAGAAAGGAGACTGGAGGATACCCCCGTTGCCCAAGAATTTTCAGATGTGGTTCCCGATGATCTACCGGGATTACCACCCAGCCGAGAGGTTGACTTCAGTATAGACGTGTTACCAGGTACCGAGCCTATCTCAAAGGCTCCGTACCGGATGGCACCTACGGAGATGGACGAGCTGAAGAAGCAGCTGAACGAGTTGGTGGAGCAGGGCTTCATTCGCCCTAGCGTCTCACTGTGGGGAGCACCGGTACTCTTCGCGAAGAAAAAGGACGGAAGTATGCGCTTGTACATCGATTATCGATTACCGAGGGTTCAACCAAGTGACTATCAAGAATCGATACCCGTTACCGAGGATTGACGAGTTGTTGGACCAGCTACAGGGAGCCCAATGGTATTCGAAGATCGATCTATGATCCAGATATCCCCAAATTTAGGTCAAGGAGGATGACATACAGAAGATGACATTTCCGGATGAGATATGGACACTTCGAGTTCGTGGTCATGCCTTTCGGGCTCATGAACGCGCCTGCGGTGTTCATGCAACTGATGAACCGCTGCTGTTCATGGACCACCTGGATGAGTATGCCATCATTTTCATCGATGACCTCCTCATCTATTCGACGGATCCGCAGACACATGAGGAGCATCTGCGGAAGATATTGTGGAGGCTAAGGGAGAACCGGATGTACGCGAAGTTCAGTAAGTGCAGCTTCTGGTTACAGTAGATTGGAAGAGATTGGATTCCTGGGACACGTGGTATCAGCCCAGGGCATTCAGGTCAATCCGGCTAAGATCGAGGCCGTCATGAAGTGGCAGTCCCCGACTTCTGCGACGAAAGTCAGGAGCTTCTTGGGATTAACCGGCTATTATCGCCGATTCGTCGAGGGATTCGCCAAGATAGCTCGATCTTTGACGAAGCTGACAGGGAAGAACGTCAGGTTCTAGTGGACGGCAGAATGCGAGGAGAGCTTCGGAGAGTTGAAGCGGAGATTAACATCAGCGTCGATCCTGACATTACCTCGGCAGAGAATGCTATACGAGGTGTACACTGACGTGTCCAAGCACGGACTCGGTTGCGTGTTGATACAGGAAGGACACGTGATCTCTTACACGTCGAGGCAGCTGAAGAAACACGAGGAGAACTACCCGACACATGATATGGAGTTAGCAGCAGTAGTTCACGCGCTAAAGATCTGGAGATCGTATCTGTACGGGGAGAAGGTTAAGCTCAACATGGATCACAAGAGCTTGACTTATGTGATATCTCAGAAGGATCTGAATCTAAGACAGTGGAGATGGTTGGCAATGATTGCAGATTACGATCTAGAGATAGCCTACCATCCGGGGAAGGCCAACATAGTGGCTGACGCTCTTAGCATGAAGAAGATCTTAGCGGCCATACGTGTTGTCACCTCATCTGCAGCAACGCCGCTGAGTTGACTGCGATGTTGGGACATCTCTCGTTGACGGCCGAGGAGTCGATGTCGACTTTGATAGAGCGCGTGGTCAGGGGACAGCGCAGTGATCCTTTACTGGCTCGATACATGGATCACATCGAGGAATATAGCCGCAAGAGCTACCGCATCGACTAGCAGGGAATGTTGCAACTGGGAACCGACTATGTATGCCCGACGATCCGGAACTGAGACAGGAGATTTTGTCAGAGGCAAATCAGTCGAGGTTAGCGATACATCCGGGGCGAACAAGATGTATCAGGGTCTACGATAGTGGTATACTTGGCCGAGGGTCAAGTGGGACGTGGCGGACTACGTAGCGAGATACCTCACTTGTCAACAGGTGAAGGCAGAGCGACAGATGCCGGGAGGAAAGCTACAACCGCTGGAGATACCCGAGTGGAAGTGGGATTCGATCGCCATGGACTTCGTGGTCGGATTACTGCTCACATCCAGCAAGAAGAACGCCATTTGGGTAGTCGTGGATCGACTAACCAAATCCACTCATTTCATCCCCATCTGGCAGGAGTATCCGATTGAGCGGTTGACGCAGATTTACGTCGATGAGATTGTGCGTCTACATGGGGTTCCGAACGAGATCATCTCAGACAGGGATGCCCGATTTACATCACGCCTATGGAAGGCGATACAGGAGGCACTGGGGACGAAGCTCAAGATGAGCACGGCATACCATCCTCAAACAGACGGTCAGTCGCAGCGGACGGTACAGACTCTGGAGGACATGCCTTGAGCTTGTATCATGGAGTGGGGAGCTCCGTGGGATCGGTACTTGACATTGTGCGAGTTTGCGTACAACAACAACCATCACACGAGCATAGGAGTGTCTCCATATGAGGCCTTTTACGGGAGACCGTGCAAGACACTGTTGTGTTGGACAGAGATCGGAGAACATCGCGAGTTCGGGCCAGAGATTGTTGAGGAGACCACGGAGGTGATACAGAGGATTCGCGCCCATCTGAAGACGGTGCAGGATCGGCAAAAATTCATACGCCGATCAACGACGGCAAGACTTCGAGCTGGAGGTCGGAGATTATGCCTTTCTCCGAGTACAGGTGATACGTGTGTACCGAGTCTAGAATTTATACCCGATTCACAACTCACCGCAAGGATACGGATCGTCGTAACACGGGGTCGAACGCAAGGACCGGTAGCTAAATCTAAATCCTAATCGAGACTAAATCAAAACAAGCAAGTAGAAGTGATGGTGGAAGTGTATGGAAAGAATAAGGAAATAAAACAATAAAAGCGTGTAAGCTAGCAATCTAAGATGACCGTGGGTGTCGGGACCGTATTCGCGTGTATGGGTATATGCTAAGCATGCAAGAATCACGATATTGAATCTGTATTCGGGAATCGTCAAGCAACAAAAATAGAGAAATCACCTCCCGGCATATAACTCACTATCTAAAGTTCTCTAAATCCATATCCCTATGTGATTTATCAAACTAGATGCATGAAGAACACTATCATCAACCCTAGATCGATCAAACCATATTCCTATGTGAATAATACAATCTATTCTATCGATTTCGATCCGAAACCAAACCCATATTCCTATGTAGTTCAGAATCTGAAATAATTGGCCAAGGGGTCAGCAAACACCAATCAAATAAAGCACAAATCGATAGAACCAAAACAAATCCAAATCGCAACCAAGTTAGGGTTCAAACATACCCAAAACACAAACGAATCCCTAACCCACAGCCGTGGATCTACTCACGAGAATAAAACCGGAAACAAAAACTAAAGAGGGAGAAGAAAGACTCATGTCGACAGCAAGCGATCTTCACGTTCCAACTCTCCTTCTTCTTCCCGAAATCCCGTAAAACTCTTGTTTCTCTCACCAAAGCTCTCCAAAGTCTGTATAAAGTCTGTCCCCCTCTCTAGGACGTCTGTAGAGTCTTTTTATAAACCCTAGGCAGCGCTCCCGAAGTTCTATTCCCGATCAAACTCTGAAAATTCGAATCTGGGCTTTTTCTGGGTTTTGACTCATGAGCACGGCATCCCATCCTCAAACAGACGGTCAGTCGCAGCGGACGGTACAGACTCTGGAGGACATGCCTTGAGCTTGTATCATGGAGTGGGGAGCTCCGTGGGATCGGTACTTGACATTGTGCGAGTTTGCGTACAACAACAACCATCACACGAGCATAGGAGTGTCTCCATATGAGGCCTTCTACGGGAGACCGTGCAAGACACCGTTGTGCTGGACAGAGATCGGAGAACGTCGCGAATTTGGGCC
>NW_010966987.1:23618-24432 GCF_000463585.1 Tarenaya hassleriana
AAGTGTTGACTCGACCGAGTCAATTCGCAACAGATGGTGAATCGGCAAGGTAAACTGACTCGACCGAGCCAAGTGTTGACTCGGACCGAGTCAGAGTTTCGAAACCCTACTTATTTTACTCAGCCGATTTTTGTGCCCCACTTCTTCCCCTTTTCTCGCGAAAAATCCTCTCTTCACCCGGTTTCGTCACTCCGAGTCACCCCCTTCAATTTCATAACCGAAATCCATCCGGTATGTATTTCCGCACTTAGATTTTGCAGATTATGGATGATTCATACCTATTTACGCATATTTATTCCGGATTTGCGAAAGATTTTTGGGTTGAGAGTGAGATTTGTGATTTTCCCCAAATCAGGAAGTTTTTATGAGTTTTTGAGTGATTAGGACACAGATCTTAGCACATACATGCTTATTCTTGATTACCCATGAGTTTTTCCGGTTGATTTCGACGATTTCGGGGTTTTTGAGTGCAGTTCTTCGATTGCGGAACGAACAGCGTTCTGACTCGGTCCGAGTCAAGGTTTTGACTCGACCGAGGCAGAACGCGGAATTCTGATGACGCCCACGTGTTGACTCGGTCCGAGTCACATATTGACTCGACCCAGGCAGCAAATCTGACCGGGATCACAAATACGAGTGGAAAAAAGGTCGCACAGAAGACTGACTCGGCCGAGTCAAGACTGCCAGGACCGAGTCAGAATTGCTGCCTCGGTCGAGTCAATATGTGACTCGGACCGAGTCAACACGTGGGCGTCATCAGAATTCCGCGTTCTGCCTCGGTCGAGTCAAAACCTTGACTCGGACCGAGTCAGAA
>NW_010966987.1:25573-26931 GCF_000463585.1 Tarenaya hassleriana
AGGACATAAGGTGTCTTCTAGGGGAATCGAGGTAGACAGAGCGAAGATAGAGGTTATTGAGAAGCTACCACCGCCAGTGAACGTCAAAGGCATCCGCAGTTTTCTAGGACATGCGGGATTTTATCGATCCGGTTGACAAAGTGTGCGCCGCCATCGCTAATCACAACACGAGGAACACCAAAACGTGGAAAAATGATCTGTCTAAATAGCCTAACCACAGTCTTAGCATCATTCCTCGCGCTAGCCAATACCTCTACCCACTTAGTCACATAATCAACCGCAACTAAGATATATACGTTCCCACAAGACGATGGAAAAGGTCCCATAAAGTCTATGCCCCAAACATCAAAAGGTTCCACTTCTAGAATATAATTCTGAGGCGTCTCATGGCGTCTAGAAATGTTACCTGTGCGCTGGCAAGAATCACATGAGGCGACGTACCTATGGACATCCTTGAACATCGAAGGCCAATAGAATCCCGCTTGTAGAATCTTCGTTGCGGTCTTCGAAGCGGCAAAATGACCTGCATAATCAGAAGAGTGGCAATGGAAAAGTACCTGTTGCACTTCTTCCTCGGGAATGCATCGTCTGAACATCCCATCGGTACCACGCTTGAACAAGAACGGATCATCCCAAAAATAATCCCGTACGTCATGGAGGAACTTCTTCCTTCCGTTATAATTAAGCTCGGACGGGAGTATTTGGGATACCAGATAGTTCACGTAGTCTGCGTACCATGGGTCTTCGTGTCGGGTAGTGACTGCCATAATCTGCTCCTCTCGCAAAGAATCATCTATCGGTAGAGGATCGGGTATCGCAAGGCGTGAAAGATGATCTGCAACTATGTTCTCTGTGCCTTTGCGATCCCGAATCTCGACGTCAAACTCTTGTATGAGTAGCATCCATCGAATCAGTCGAGGTTTGGCGTCTTTCTTCGTCAGCAAGTACTTCAAAGCCGCGTGGTCTGAGTATACGATCACTTTCCGTCCCACCAAGTACGACCCGAATTTCTCAAAAGCAAACACCACAGCAAGTAACTCTTTCTCAGTAGTAGTGTAATTTACCTGCGCATCATCAAGAGTCCAACTTGCATAGTAGATGGTGTGGTGTTTGTGATCCTTTTTCTGCCCCAGCACTGCTCCAACCACATAATCGCTAGCATCGCACATCAGCTCAAACGGTAGAGTCCAATCGGGGGGCTGTATGATCGGTGGTGAGATCAGAGCTGCCTTCAAACTCTGGAAGGCCTTCGAGCACTCTGAAGTGAACCGGAATGGTACATCTTTCGCCAACAGCTCGGTAAGTGGTCTAGAGATTTTGGAGAAGTCCTTGATGAACCGCCGATAAAATCCCGCATG
>NW_010966987.1:32656-37252 GCF_000463585.1 Tarenaya hassleriana
GCTCCCGAAGTTCTATTCCCGATCAAACTCTGAAAATTCGAATCTGGGCTTTTTCTGGGTTTTGACTCGGACCGAGTCAGTACTCTGACTCGACCGAGTCAAAACGAGACATAAGAATTTTGGCCCAGCCCAATCTTCTGACTCGACCGTTCTGACTCGGGCATGTTGACTCGGGGTAATCTGACTCGGACGTTCTGACTCGGACTCCTCGTAACAGGCTTGAATTGGGCCATTTTCAGCGTGTTGACTCGGCCCACTTTCCATGGTTGACTCTGGCCGAGTAAGGATAGGAAGTTCTTGATGTATTCCATCCTTTTAGCTCCAGATTGCTTCCATCTTGGTCCGAATCTCATCCAAGACCTGTAATCCAATAAAAACACAACCAAACCGAGTTCCGTAGCCTAACGCGCCTATAATGCTTACAAATGAACATGATCCTCATGTAAATCCTATAAAAACGTCCAGGAAATATAGAGAGAATTAGGAGTTATCAACAGGCGATGCGAGGTCATGCGAGGTTCGGGCTGAGCGAGAAGCTGAAGTCGCGCTACATCGGACCTTATCCCGTGATCGCGAGATTGGGAGCTGTTGCATACCGTCTTGGATTGCCACCGGAGCTGGGCAATATCCATGACGTGTTTCACGTATCGATGCTGCGAAGGTACGTAGCGGATCCTTCTCACATTTTACAGCCCCAGGATCTGGAGTTTACAGAGGCTACACGTTTTCGAGATGAGCCATTGCAGATCGTGGATCGGAAAGAAGCTGCGGACGAAGGAAGTGCCACTGGTGAAGGTCTTGTGGCGGAGCCAAGGGGTTCCGACATGACTTGGGAACCCGAGGCAGAGATGCGTAGTAGTTATCCGCATCTATTTACTTGAGCGTAGTACGAACTCTTTCACATGACGTTCGGTTTGTATCAGACTTATGTTTTCTAATGACATGACGATCTGGATTGTGTCTTGGGTGATGATATCGAATACGAAGAAAATCTTGGTGATATCACAACATTCTGAATTCGAGGACGAATTCTTTTTAAGGGGGAGGATTTGTAATACCCCGATTCCCATACGAATTATTTAAATTATTTTCGGGAATAAAAGGAGGGTAAAATAAGGCAAAAATATAGAGAATATTTCAACGAAGATCTAGAAGAAAACGACACTCGATTTGACTGAGAAACGAGGAAGTTATGAGCAAACGAAAATTGAGTAGAACCTGAAAATTCGGAATTCACAAGTTATTCGAGGTACGGACGTTTCGAGTTGTACCTCATCGTGTAGACGTGAGTTTCCAATAATCTATTGATTGGACATGAAAGAGGACATTCCAAGGAAGGTGTAGAAACAAACGGTGCTCGATTCGGGTAAGAAACGAGTGAGAACGGAGCAATCGAAGTCAGTCGGGACGGACCAGAAATGTAGAACGGACGGACTGCTTAAGGCGGAACGGACGGATCACGAACGAGCTAGGAGCTGGGCCAAAACTGGGCCCAGACCGTCCGTTCCAGGACCAGAACGGACGGTCCGCTTGACAGCACGCAAGTGGCCAACTTATTCCCTTGGGACGCGTATTCCTCTGCGTTTCCAGGCCCTACCGGCGGCAACTCGCCGTCCAACCTCACCAGGACATTGCAGGCTCGACCTTGGGCCTGGGCTTGAGCCCATTTGATCTTCCTCATGCTTGAATAACACCTCTGAAAGCAGGGACTTAGCCATTTTCGAGCAAAAACAGGGGAGAGAAGAAAGAGAGAGAAAGGGGGAGAAAGGAAGAGACCCAGCGCAAGGGAAGCTCGGGGAAGCAAGGGGGGACATCCCTAGACTGTGTAGGAGAGGTTTCCGATGAGGAACAAACCGGAAAATGCCACGAAGTCCGGCGAAACCAGATCTGAGCCGAAACAGAGGTGAGTGGCTCGAGTTGCGTCTGTGTAAGCTCGTTTTCGTCGATGTGATTGTGTTATTTCGATGGTGCTTGGATTAGATAGAGGACACTTCAATGAACATTTAGCAACAAACGAGACTGAATTTGGTTGAGAAATGAGGGAGATATGATCAAATGAAGTCGGACCAGAAAACTGTTTCGCGAGAGCGAAAACAGTCGGAACGGACGGACTCTAAGGCCAGAACGGATGGTCTGGCATCCCCAGACCGAATGGTCTCCGTTCCAGACCTCAAAAATTGTCCCGAGGGGCCCCGGGACAGCACGGGACCCCTGGACCGACCGATCCACACAGTGGACCGACCGTTCTAGGGTACGGAACTCTTTTTCGGATGATTTTCGAATCCCGCATGCGTGAGATGTGCGATACAACGATTGGAGTGACTCGTTGCGTGATTATTCTGGGTAGTTTGCATGGCGTTAATCGGTATCTCGGTCGGGGCCGAATACCGCGATACGCGTGATTGTATTGGGAAGATATGCACGTTGATTGCCATGTTTGTAGCTCACTCGTGCGACGAGTGCAGCATGATTGTGTCTGTGATATAGTCGTGTGCGACACGACTGCCAACGTCATGGACTTGACGGACGTGCGAGACGCCCCTAGTCATGGACTTGACGGGCGTGCGAGACGCCCCTAGTCATGGACTTGACTAGGGCTATGGCAGAACCCTATGGTGAACTCCATACGGCTGGTGTGTTTTTTGCTGTTGTGTTTATTGTGTCATGGACTTGACACGGCCAACGTCATGGACTTGATGGGCGTGTGAGACGCCCCTCATGGACTTGACTAGGGTTATGGCTGGACCCTATGGTGGACTCCATACGGGTTTGTTTTGTTGGGTTTCCTGGGATCTCATGAGCGAATCCTATTCCTAAGAGATCGATTCTAGGGTTTGCGCAGCGGATGTAAAACAAAAATTTAATAAACCCTAGAACCATGCTGCTATTGAAATCGTAGAAACGTTAGAACGTTTACCTCAATCGATCCGGGGCCTGTATCAACTGAAGAATTCGTTCGATCACGAAAGGCAGGAAGATTACCTCGCCCTCTACACGTATCCACACCTCGGGATGGATTCCAACGATTGGAACTTGTCTGCTAGGACTCGAATCTCTATTCGATTTGTGCACTTTGATAAAACGAGACTTTGAATTCCTTGAACTCTTTGGATCTCACAAAAAGCTCTTAGAATTCTCTGAAAGTCGGCTCTAAAAAGTCTCTATCTAATTAGGGTTCTTAATCTCCTTCTTATAAAGTGATTTAACCCTAATTCGGTTTAATTTCGGAAAAACTGAAGCCCGGAACGGACGGTCCAGAGATACACGCGGACCGTCCGTTCCAGCACGTGGAACGGACGTTCCGCTCACGTGGACCGTCCGGTCTGGTTCGGGCGGACCGTCCGTTCTAGACTTTCTGGTCCGTCCGTTCCAGCCCCTTCCGTCTCGGTTTTTCGTCGTTTTCTCTCGTGCATTTGTCCTTCCCTGCGTGTGTGACCCTGTAGGCTCATTCGACATAGCAGTATAACCCGAAATCCCTATTTCGGGTATACAAGTCATAGGCGGTCTCTAGCAAGACACTATGACTACCTATCTCGAATAGAGTTTGTTCGTGATCTTTACGAACGCCAGAGATGATTCCGGCTGATGATCCTTTTGTATCGCGATATCATATGTCGAACATAAGGCATGGACAAGCCACCTTATCTGATTCGACTGCTTTCTCGTTAACTGAGTTCGACTGTCTGAAATAGACGACGTTCGTCTATAGTGCGGCCACACATTTCTACAGTCTCGCTCACACGAGGGGCCCAGCGATATCTCTCTCTTTTACGAGAGGTACAAATCCCGTCTTGACTATCTACAATCCAGTACATGATTCGTTTCGTACCTGATACACACCTTTATAATCCTCCTGTTACGCAGGACGTTTAACGTATTCAAAGCACGCAACTCCTCACGTTGGATTCCGTAGATATCTCAGGTCTTAGGATCCAATCATGGAACCGTCATATGAGATTCAAGTCATGACGCTAGTCCATGTGACAATCTCATGCGGGTCATTCCAGTATTCCGTTCTCCAACGAATACCTATGACAGTGATCGTATCCAATACCTATGATCATCTATGTGATCATCAATCACACATCATACTAGTCTTATTATGTCATCATTCCCATAATGACACAAGACTAGGGAGTTAAGCATCATTCATAATGATACATGGATTTCATAACAGATCTAGCATGCAAGAACATGTAATGAATAAAATACTCTCATAAAAACACATAGAAAGTATCAATACATCGAATGTATCTGAACAAAGCTCATAATCAGTACATCATAGAGCACTAAACCAACAATCTCCCACTTGCTCTAATCATGAACTGCTAAACATCTAATGCCCATATCCCTAACATGACCCTCATGCTTCGACGAAGGGAGAGGCTTCGTCAACGGATCGGCAATGTTGTCATCTGTCGACACCCTGCAAATGTACACGTCTCCTCTGTCTATAATCTCCCTGATAAGGTGAAATCGTCTGAGTATGTGTTTGGATCGTTGATGGGATCTGGGTTCTTTCGCTTGTGCGATCGCTCCATTGTTGTCACAATACAGAGCAATGGGGCTATCAGCACTAGGAATGACACCCAAGTC
>NW_010966987.1:44015-44224 GCF_000463585.1 Tarenaya hassleriana
TCTTGGTGAGGCAAGATGGAGAAATGGTGGTTCTCATAGCTTGAAAGTAGATGCTTGATCTAAGTGTGGTTTCGAAAATCCCATATTTATGTAATGCTAAGTGTGTACCTCCCATTACTAGAGCGCCTGTCAAGGCATCGATCTTTCCGTAACACGGGTCATGCCAAAGCTGAGCGTGCCGGATTATCTTTGTGAGGCAGGGTGGAAAA
>NW_010966987.1:48603-49196 GCF_000463585.1 Tarenaya hassleriana
CATGGATTCAAACAATTCAAATCCTAAAACGTGCGTGATCGGGTTCTAAAATTAAAACAGAGCAACAGGCTCTGATACCACTGTTGGGTTTCCTGGGATCTCATGAGCGAATCCTATTCCTAAGAGATCGATTCTAGGCTTTGCGCAGCGGATATAAAATAAAATTTAATAAACCCTAGAACCATGCTTCTAATGAATCGTAGAAACGTTAGAACGCTTACCTCAATCGATCCGGGGCCTGTATCAATCGAAGAACACGTCTGATCACGAAAGGCAGGAAGAATACCTCGCCCTCTACACAAATCCACACTTCGGGATGGATTCCAATGCTTGGAACTTGTCTGCTAGGACTCGAATCTCTATTCAGTTTTTGCACTTCGAGAAAACGAGACTTAGAACTTGTTGAACTTTTGGATCTCACCAAAAACTCTCCAAGAACTGAAAAAGTCGGCTGCAGAAAGTCTCATACGAATTAGGGTTTTAATCTCTTTCTTATAAAGTGATTTAACCCTAATTTCGGTTTAATTGTCGGAAAACCGGAACCTGGAACGGACGGTCCGGAATTGCACGTGGACCGTCCGTTCCAGTAAGGC
>NW_010966987.1:50056-54638 GCF_000463585.1 Tarenaya hassleriana
ATCGTTGGAATCCATCCCGAGGTGTGGATACATGTAGAGGGCGAGGTAATCTTCCTGCCTAAGTGATCGGACGAATTCTTCAGTTGATACAGGCCCCAGATTGATTGAGGTAAGCGTTCTAACGTTTCTACGATTCATTATAAGCATGGTTCTAGGGTTTATTAAATTTTTGTTTTATATCCGCTGCGCAAACCCTAGAATCGATCTCTTAGGAATAGGATTCGCTCTAGAGATCCCAGGAAAATCCAACAGAGGCCACAGGCCACGGCCTCGAATTTCCGATGAGGAATCGGAATACGACGATCCACCACTTAGACCCCTTAGACCGAGAGATAGGTTCCATGAGGAAGGATCTGATGCTAGTGAACTACCAGGACCTCGGGGGCACCCTCGTCCTAGAGCTAGGCCACCTAGATGGGCCGATGTTGTCGAGGAAGAAGAAGAGCGTGAGTATCGACAACATAGTAGGCAAGGGGCTGATCTTAAGCTTAAGCCACCTTTGTTCACTGGAAAGGTAGATCCGGAGGCATACTTAGATTGGGAACGACGCATGGATAACATTTTTGAGTGTTATTCATACTCAAACCGTAAGGAAGTACAATATGCGGCTGCCCAATTAGCCGAGTGTGCCTTAGCATGGTGGGATCGTGAGGTAAATGAGAGAAGGCGTGCTCACATAGAGCCGATCAGAACATGGAGAGAAATGAAAGTATTAATGCGTAAACGATACGTTCCTCCGCATTTCCACCGAGAACTCCAACGTAAGTATAGGTGAATCTCACAAGGTGCTAAGACGGTGGAAGAATTCTTTGAAGAATTCGAGCACCTTAGGAGTCGGTTGGAATTAGATGAGGACGAGGAGGCGGTGATGGCCTAATTTCTTGATGGATTTAACGAGCGTATTGCCCGGAAGGTCGAGCGCCATCCATACCGCGATCTCCATGAGCTTCTGCACTTAGCCGTGCAAATCGAAAAGCAAAACCAAAGGAAACAAACCCGGCTAAGTAAAACGTCGGCCATACCCCGAAAGGAACCCCCTGAGAACCGTAGCAACCGTGATTACCGGGATAAAGGAAAATCCCCCGAGACATCGCAAACCAAACCCACCCATGACGCTCCTCGTGACACTAGAACTAGAGAGATTATGTGTTATAAGTGTCGAGGTCGGGGACATATGGCTCCTGATTGTCCAAACTCCCGAGTAATGATCATCACCGATAAGGGAGAATACGAGTCTTTAGACGAGGAAGAGGCGAATGATCTCGAGGAAGAGATCGAATATCCCGATAGTGGGGAACTCTTAGTTACCCGGCGAGTTCTTAGTACTATGGTAAACCCAGACGAGACCACACAACGAGAGACAATATTCCATACTCGTTGCACCGTCCAAGGAAAAGTTTGCGGGTTGATAATCGACAGGGGGTCGTGCACCAATGTGGCTAGCGCCTACATGGTGAAGAAGTTAGGACTTTCGCCCGAAAAACATCCGCACCCCTATAAGCTACAATGGTTGAATAACCAAGGGGAAATCAAAGTGAGCGAGAGAGTAAAAATTCCTTTTAGCATCGGACGTTACCACGATGAGGTCGTGTGTGATGTCGTTCCCATGCAAGCGGGACACATGCTACTAGGACGCCCCTGGCAATTTGACCGAGAGGTCATGCACAACGGACGGGCCAACCAATACTCTCTTATACACAACAAAAAGAAGATTGTGCTAGCTTCTTTAACGCCATCTCAAGTCCACGAGATGCAGCTGCGACTCGCCAAGGAAACCGAAGTGAAAAAGGAAAATTTCTACATTCGGGTCAGTCAAGTCGAGAAGGCCCTTAGGCAAGAGTGTTCTTCGGTGATCTTGATGGTCTTTAAAGACCAAATCACACTCCGAACTGATCCCTCTCACGAGAGTCCAGCCATATCACGGCTTCTTGATCAGTTCCAGGATGTTTTTCCCAAGGATATCCCCGCCGGACTCCCTCCTATCCGCGGTATTGAGCACTAAATCGATCTAGTACTCGGTGCGCCGCTACCTAACCGCCTAGCCTACCGTATGAACCCCGAAGAAACAAAAGAGCTCGAGAAGCAGGTTCGAGAGCTGATGGATAAGGGGTACATTAGGGAGAGTTTGAGTCCATGCGTTGTTCCGGTACTTCTAGTACCGAAGAAAGACGGGACTTGGCGGATGTGCGTCGATTGTCGTGCGATAAACAACATCACGGTCAAATATCGCCATCCAATTCCCCGCCTTGATGATATGCTCGATGAGCTTAGTGGATCCATGATCTTTTCAAAGATCGACTTAAAAAGCGGCTATCATCAAGTTCGAATGAAAGAAGACGATGAATGGAAAACCGCCTTCAAGACGAAACAAGGATTCTATGAGTGGCTTGTGATGCCTTTCGGGCTCACTAACGCCCCGAGTACCTTCATGAGGCTCATGAATCACATTTTGAGAGCCTTCATTGGAAAATTTGTGGTCGTGTACTTTGACGACATCCTCGTGTACAGTCAAACCGAGGAGGACCACGTGACTCACTTGGAACGAGTCCTAACCACTTTGCGGAAAGAGAGCCTTTACGCCAATTTGAAGAAATGCTCGTTCGGCACCAACGAGGTTGTCTTCTTAGGCTTCGTGGTTAGTTCGAGTGGGCTTAGGGTCGATGAGGAAAAGATCAAAGCCATAACGGAATGGCCGACCCCTACCACTGTTGGACACGTGCGTAGTTTCCACGGCTTAGCTAGCTTTTACCATCGCTTCGTGCGGGACTTTAGTAGCATAGCCGCTCCCCTTACTGCAGTCATCAAGAAGGACGTACCCTTCGAATGGGGAGATACACAAGAGCGCGCCTTTGCTGCGCTCAAGGATAGCCTTACACATGCTCCCGTCTTGGTTCTCCCGAACTTTGACAAGACATTTGAGGTCGAGTGCGACGCATCCGGGATTGGCATAGGAGTCGTCCTTATGCAAGAAAAGAAACTCGTAGCTTTCTTTAGTGAAAAGCTAAGCAGGGCTGCGCTCAATTACCCGACCTATGACAAGGAGCTGTATGCACTTGTACGAACTCTAGAGACTTTGCAACATTACTTGTTGGCCAAGGAATTCGTAGTGCATTCGGATCATGAGACGTTAAAGCATCTCAAGGGCCAAACCACTCTTAAGCGTCGGCACGCTAAGTGGTTAGAGTTTATTGAGACATTCCCGTACATTATCAAGTACAAGAAAGGAAAGGAGAATGTCGTGGTCGATGCTTTGTCTCGCCGACACACATTGATCTCGGTCATGGAGACAAGATTGTTCGGCTTTAAGCACGTGAAGGCATGGTATAGGACGACCGTGACTTCGGAACCCTCGTAGAAGAATGTAAGAAAGGTGGCTTCGGTCCCTATTACTTGCACGATGGGTATCTTTTCCGAGATAGACGTCTATGTATCCCTCAAGGATCTTTACGGGATGTCATACTCCGAGAAGCTCATGGAGGAGCTCTCGCTGGTCACTTCAGAGTAGACAAGACATTGGCCGCTGTTCAAGAACATTTCTTTTGGCCACATCTTAAGCGAGATATACGGAGGTTTTGCGCCAAATGCGTCGAATGCCATCGAGCAAAATCGAAGGTGCAGCCTCACGGACTGTACATGCCACTACCGATCCCTACGCAGCCTTGGGTTGACATATCCATGGACTTCGTCTTTGGGCTACCCAAGATCCAACACAAAGATTCTATCTTTGTCGTTGTTGATCGGTTTTCAAAGATGGCTCATTTCGTGCCATGTGCCAAGACGGACGATGCTAAAAACATCGCTAATCTATTCTTTCGAGAGATAGTCCGTCTCCACGGCATACCAAGGACGATAGTGTCGGATCGGGATTCGAAATTCCTAAGCCATTTTTGGCGGACACTTTGGAAAAAGATTGGCACGAAATGTTGGTTTAGTGCTCTATGATGTACTATTTATGACCTTTATTTAGATACATTTGATGTATTGATACTTTCTATGGTTTATGAGAGTATTTGATTCATTACATGTTCTTGCATACTAGATGTGTTATGGAATCCATGTATCATTATGAATGATACTTAACTCCCTAGTCTTGTGTCGTTATGGGAATAACGACATAATAAGACTAGTATGATGTGTGATTGATGATCACATAGATGATCATAGGTATTAGATACGATCACAATCATAGGTATTCATTGGAGAACAAAATACTGGATTGACCCGCATGAGATTGTCACATGGACTAGCGTCATGACTTGAATCTCATATGACGGTTCCATGATTGGATCCTAAGACCTGAGATATCTACGGAATCCAACATGAGGAGTTGCGTACTTTGATTACGTCAAACGTCCTGCGTAACAGGAGGACTATAAAGGCGTGTATCAGGTACGAAACGAATCATGTGCTGGATTGTAGATAGTCAAGACGGGATTTGTACCTCTCATAAAAGAGAGAGATATCGCTGGGCCCCTCGTGTGAGCGAGACTGTAGAAATGTGTGGCCGCACTATAGACGAACGTCGTCTATTTCAGACAGTCGAACTCATTAAACGAGAAAGTAGTCGAATCAGATAAGGTGG
>NW_010966987.1:55259-57796 GCF_000463585.1 Tarenaya hassleriana
CGAACCCTAACACTTGGGGCCGACATAGAGAACTTTTAGACCCTTTTAGAGAGTCTAAGGGGTTGAAGAAGTGATCTTAATCTTTCTTTCTCAAAGCACATCATCGAATAGATGATTCGTGTCCTAGCAGACAAGTTCCAAAGGTTGGAATCCATCCCGAGGTGTGGATACGTGTAGAGGGCGAGGTATTCTTCCTGCCTATAGTGATCGGACGAACACATCAATTGAAACAGGCCCCGGATCGATTGAGGTAAGCGTTTCAACGTTTCTACAAGATCATGCATGATAGGTTTTAGGGTTTTATCAAATTTTTGTTTTACATCCGCTGCGCAAACCCTAGAACCGATCTCTTAGGAATAGGATTCGCTCATGAGATCCCAGGAAAACCCAACACGAAACTCGTCTTTTCGACGACTTGTCATCCGCAAACGGATGGACAGATCGAGGTGGTCAATCGAATGTTATCCACTCTTTTGCGAGCCACCATCGGGAAAACATTAGGGAATTGGGTTGAGTGCATACCTCATATTGAGTTCGCTTATAACCGAGCAATACATTCGGCATCTAAGCACTCCCCGTTTGAGATCGTGTACGGATTTAATCTGATTACACCACTTGATCTCATTGCCCTACCCGATCACGAGATTCTTAATCTCGATGGAGAAAAAAAGGCTGAGTTCGTTAAACATCTGCATCAACGCGTCCACGATAATATTGCTAAGCGAACCGAGTCTTACGCAAAGCATGCCAACAAGGGCCGTAAGACGATGACATTCAAGGAGGGTGATTGGGTTTGGCTGCACTTTCAACCTGAGCGTTTCCCGGATAAACGCAAATCCAAACTATCACCAAGAGGCGATGGGCCATTTCGAGTCATAGAGCGAATTAATGATAACGCCTATCGTCTTGAGTTACCTAATGAGTTTAATGTTTCTGATTCCTTTAATGTGGCTGATCTACTTCCTTTCGATGCAGGTACAAACATTTCGAGGGCGAAATCTTCTCAAGAGGGAGGAAATGATGAGGACATCACCAATGATGCGGAGTTTGGAGATGCGGAGCTTGGAGATGCGGAGCTTGGAGATGTGGAGCAAGGAGCGGAACCGGAGCTCAGAGCGGGCATGGAGCCGGAACTTGAAGATCCAAGGATTGAGACCACACGTTTCGTTCGTATGGATCCTCCGATCACTCGATCCAAGACACGGGCACTTCGACAACAACTTAATGCCTTCGTATCCCGTGTCGTGACCGAACTCACGCTCGAACGTGTGTACTCGTCCTCGGTCAAATCCGCCACGACTCGCCATATGATCGTGTGTGAAGTTGAGACACCTTCTAGGTCAAGCTAGCCTCAAAAGGAAGCTTCTTATGCAGCAAGCAACCTTCTCCAACAGCTAGAAACAGCCACCTACCCTATTAAATGCTAGAGTGTTGCATTTAGACTTGCTTTCAATTATCTAGTTGTTGTTTTTCTATTTAAGGATGCTAAGTACCCTTTGTAAGCAACTTTTGCTCATTTTGAATCTAAGAAATCAGATTTCTTTCTCTCCACATTAAAGTTTCGAGTTTTACCTTGGTTCGTCCAAGCTTCTCGGTTTGTCCGAGTTTGTTCGGTTCGTCCAAACTTCCGTCGTTGGTCCGTCCGACGTCCTCCCTTGGTCCGTCCAAGGCATCCTCCCGGTTAGTCCGAAGGCCTTCTATCCTTCACCTATCCCCGTCACACCCCCCTGTTGAATCAAGTTCGAGTGCCCGTTCGGGTGAGTGATTGATTCCAACGTCTATCCTCCATTCGCCCCTCATATCCGAGTACCGAGTGAGTTCGTGAGTCTTCTAAGGCCAGTGATCAATCGGTCCCCGAAACCCTATCATTCTTGCACCTAATCGAGTCTCCAAGGGCGTGTATCAATGTATTAGATCCAATAACTCTGTCGCTCTCTGTCCTTTCCTCTTGAAAGGATGCTTTGTCATCTTGCCCATCAAACAAGACTCGCAAGATTCAAGAGACTCAAAGTCAAATGAATCCAGAAGACCTTCAGAATGAAGCTTCTGAATGCGCTTCTCGTTTATATGGCCTAGATGACAATGTCAGAGGAAGGTCGGGTTTAAGTCGTTCGGCTTAAACCGTTTAGTACTCACGCTATAGATGGATGATGTAGAGTTCGAAGGCTGATCATTCAAGACGTATAAACCATTAACTAGATAACAATTACCATAGTAAATATCGTCTCGATAAAACATCAACCTCGAGTTCTCAATCACAAATCGAAAACCATCCAAATCCAGACATGAAATAGAAATAATATTTCTGCTAATCGCAGGAACATAGTAACAATTACTAAGCTCTAAAACAAGTCCACAAGGAAGATGCAAATCGTAAACGCCAACACACAATGCAGCAACTCTTGCTCCATTTCCGACGCGCAGATCCGCTTCTCCCTTAGCCAACATCCTACTTCTTCTTAGTCCCTGCACATTCCCACAAATGTGTGAGGCACTTCCGGTATCTAATACCCATGAAGATATAGTACAAATGTTAG
>NW_010966987.1:57907-59045 GCF_000463585.1 Tarenaya hassleriana
CTCCGCAGTAATGACAGTCACCCTTATCGGGCTTAGGCTTGGACGTAGAGGCAACTTTTGCCTTTTTCGCCACCTTCTTTTTGGCTTTAACCCACCGCTTCTTGCTGGAGTTTTTCTCAACAGTAAGCACAGTCTTGGGCACCACGCTATCCTGCTCAGTCGATTTCAGCATCCCATGCAGTTCGGCTAAGCTCTTAGTCATCCCGTGCATATGGTACTGCATCACGAACTGGTTATAGTCCTCGGGTAATGACATTCAGGATCAACTCTGCAACCAAGTCACCATCGAGGTTCACTCCCATTAACATGAGCTCGCATGTTGAGGACGTTGTTGGGTTTCCTGGGATCTCTAGAGCGAATCATATTCCTAAGAGATCGATTCTAGGGTTTGCGCAGCGGATATAAAACAAAAATTTAATAAACCCTAGAACCATGCTTCTAATGAATCGTAAAAACGTTAGAACGCTTACCTCAATCGATCCGGGGCCTGTATCAATCGAAGAACACGTCTGGTCACGAAAGGCAGGAAATTACCTCGCCCTCTACATGTATCCACACTTCGGGATGGATTCCAACGCTTGGAACTTGTCTGCTAGGACTCGAATCTCTATTCGATTTTGTGCTTCGAGAAAACGAGACTCTTCGGTTTTCGAACTCTTTGGATCTCACCCAAAAGCTCTCTCAAACCTCTGAAAGTCGGCACTAAAAAGTCTCTTACGAATTAGGGTTCTAATCTCTTTCTTATAAAGTGATTTAACCCTAATTTCGGTTTAATTGTCGGAAAACCGAAACCTGGAACGGACGGTTCGGAATTGCACGTGGACCGTCCGTTCCAGTAAGGCAGAACGGACGGTCTACGTTTAGTGCGGACCGTCGGGTCTCTCATCATCGTTCGGCGTGTGGTCGTGGACCGTCCGTTCTGGGAAGCAGAACGGACGGACCATGCATCCGGACCGTCGGGTCTTGGCCCGTCCGCCTCGTTTTTCCGTCGTTTTCTCTCGTGCATTTGTCCTTCCCTGCGTGTGTGACCCTGTAGGCTCATTCGACATAGCAGTATAACCCGAAATCTCTATTTCGGATATACAAGTCATAGGCGGTCTCTAACAAGACACTATGACTACCTATCTCGAATAGAGTT
>NW_010966988.1:0-749 GCF_000463585.1 Tarenaya hassleriana
ATACTTCTGAAGCATCGCCTGATGAAGACACAATAGATAATAATCGTGGTGATCCCTATCAGGCTGAAAGTCATAACAATGATCATGAAGCGCTTGTCGAGTCTCTTTCAAATCAATCTCATGAGGTGTCTGCCGAACAAGATCATATTGTGGAGTCTTCAACAGGTCAAAATATTGTCAACAATGTTCCAATCCTAAGACGGAGCTCTCGAATTCGGAAACCTGTATCAGAATGGATGAAAACAAGAACTTATTTCAATGGGAATGCGGTAATGTATCCTATCCAATCTGTTTGTTCGATTGAGCATTTGGCACCTAATCATCAATCCTTCTTTAGCAAAATAGATCAGGGACAAGAGCCAACAACTTACGAGGAAGCTAAGGAACATCAAGTTTGGAAGGAAGCAATGCAAGACGAAATTTCAGCTCTTAACAAAAATGATACTTGGGATATCGTTACACTTCCAGAGAATAAAAAGGCTGTAGGATGCAAATGGGTGTACAAAATCAAATTTAAGAGCAATGGAGAGATCGAAAGACATAAAGCTCGACTTGTGGCAAAGGGTTTTACGCAAACCTATGGAGAAGACTTCACTGAAACATTTGCCCCTGTCGCCAAACTATCCACGGTACGTGTGTTGCTTTCTATTGCTACTAACCTCGATTGGAACCTATGGCAGATGGATGTAAAGAATGCATTTCTACAAGGAGATCTTGAAGAAGAAATCTACATGAAACTTCTTACATGA
>NW_010966989.1:0-748 GCF_000463585.1 Tarenaya hassleriana
AATTTAAAATACGAATACATAGATCTCTTATAAACGAACCGCATAATGAGTAAATTAAAATGTTTAGCTATAGTTTCTATTTTTTTTAATGTTAACAGAGAAACGAGATGTGGATGCAATTCTTTCTCAAACGTTTCAGGTTCAAACTAAAAAAAAAATTATATTGAATTCATTTTGATTTATTTTTATTGATACAAAAACATTCAATATTGTTCAAATTTGATATCGATGTTCAGATTATGTCGATTTTGTATAACCAAACCCGAAAAGGGGACAAGACAAGGATGGATGGCAAATGAAGAAGGTGTTGGGAGTTTCAGACAAAAATTGTCAAAGACAGTAAATCTCATCCAAAGAAAAGTAAAACAAGATTCAGAGACAGGTCACAAACGGCTTCATCATCTTCATCTTCATCTTCATCTTCATATCTCAAAACCCACGCCTGCCTCTGCTCCGTTCCTCCGCTACATTCACTCTGATCGCTCTTCCATCCATGTTCTGTCCATACACACGGAAACCCAGAGATCATCATGAACTCCGACAAAAAAAAACGACAGAGACGGGTGTTAGAAGATCAGGACAAGTTCGAACTTATATATACCTGTCCATCAAGGGCGGCAATGGCGTCATTGAGTTCGGTCTCGTTGGACATTTTAACAAACCCGAAACCACGTGAACGGCCTGTCTCACGGTCATAAACCACGCGGGCTTCCATGACTTTGCCGTGCTCGCTGAAAACCTGTTCTAG
>NW_010966990.1:0-748 GCF_000463585.1 Tarenaya hassleriana
TATATATATATATATGTATATACCTTCGGAGATGAACAAAACAGCAGGGGGCACCACTTTCCCCGAGTACGAGTCTCCACCGATATACAACGGATTCGATATGAACTCCGGATGGATTAGCATCCACTGTAAAACGGATTCAAGAACGCCTAAGACGAAGAGAAAACGATATACGTAAATGTTTATAAATTATAAGTTGTTGTGTTCCTTGCCTTCCTGATGAACTGATGAACCAGTTGGCCTGATTTCAAGTCACTAGCTTGACGGCCTTGTTCAGTTCTTGAGTACGAAAATCCGGTTCCCGCGGGTTGGTCCAAGAATATTATGCTCGAGACCTGAGAATCGATCGAGAAAATCTCGGTTAGAACAAGAGGGTTCGGATCTAGAACGATTTCTCCGAGAGTATATGCGGGTTTCATTCGTTCATCGCCTTAGTCCACGAATCTGAAGTTGGCAAAAGAGTAGGAGTGGTTCCATTGTACTCCTTCAGTTCGAATTTCACTGGACCTGAAACGTTCGATTGAGTTCAGAGAGAGATGGTTCATATATATAATTTGGTTATGATGATATATGTATATGAAATGTACCGATCTCGAAAGCTAAACCGGATATTCCGCTGCAACCGGGTCCACCGGTTAACCAAACCATCACGGGATCTTCACTAGGTTTCCTCTCTGACTTGATGAAGTAATAGAAAAGCTGTATTTCCTCTGAATCGCCAACACCCACATACCTGTTTTTTTTTTTT
>NW_010966991.1:0-748 GCF_000463585.1 Tarenaya hassleriana
ACCCTTTAGTCTCAAAAGTTACATAAAAGTTCAATACCTAGAATAAGAGAAAAGTCTCACTTAAAGAGGCTCTAATTGATGAAACCAACAAATAGAGACTCGAAATGATGATACCAAAAAGAACCTTGTCATGTGAGTGGTCCCTGAGGCAGCCAAGGATCCAACCAAAACATACATTTCTCACCATTCTCTAGTTCGCATATGAGGAAAGGTCTAGCGGTTTGGCGAATTTTGAGTAATTTGTGCCTATTTATTACTCGTATTATAAATAAAAATGAAGACATATTTTATTTTATTATGACGTGTAATATATAAGATATCATGTTGGTAGATAATTAATAGAGTTATTTGGATATTAAATGTTGCATCAAGGAGTTTTCCAGTTTTTAGTTTTAATACAATTCTTATTTAACAATTTTTTTTAGCATCAAACTACTTGTATTTATTCCTTATTTATATGAATTATGAGAAAGGTGAGATTATTTTTTAATCAGTTTTGTTCTCTTATATAAAAATAAAAAATTTTCAAGATTGGCAAATAATGATGTAATGATAACATTTTTTTCATTTTACATGATAAAGGAAATTGTTTCGGGTAAATATGGGACGTCCTTCCAAACACCTTCGACGAATTTTTGAGGCAACCCTTTTCTTTGACAGTATCAGCATGATATTTTCATCCCAAATAAGATACAAAGGCAGTGATAGAATCACAATGACCGGACAGATCTTGGAGGTGAAGCACGAT
>NW_010966992.1:0-503 GCF_000463585.1 Tarenaya hassleriana
CCAACGCACTGAAAACTCCTTTTCATGCTCGTTTCGGTCAAATCTCGTTTCCATTTTTCGTGTTCTTCATGTATAAGTCCATTCCTATTGGTGTGTGACCCTGTAGGCCCATTCTAAGTGGTAGTTACTTTAGGAACTTTTCCCGAACCACTAGTCATGGTTAGCCTCTAGCAAGACGCCATGACCACCCATTTAGAATTGAGTTAGAGGTGATCTAACCAAGGCATTAACAGCTCAAATTCTGATCCTTTGTCTCACGATATCATAAGTTGAACAAGGGCATGGTTTGAGCCACCTTTCAAGTTCAACTGCTTTCTCGTCTTGGCAAATCGACTAGTAAAATAGATGCAACTTTTTTCATAGTCCGACTTCCACGAGAGGGCCCAGCGATATCTCTCCTGTTAAGGAGGTGACAAGTCTCATATTGCATGTCTAATATCTCCATATGATTCGTGAACGTATCTGATCAACGCCGTTATAATCATCCGGTTAAAGACGACGTT